>NC_081342.1:412976-712976 GCF_029784015.1 Lycium ferocissimum | reverse complement strand
GCGATTAGCACAAAAAAGCAACAAATTCCACGGGGCTTGAAGCGAAAAGTGAAGCGCATGATTCTTTGTAAAGAAGCACACAATTTATGAAAAATTAAAAAATATATATGAATTTAGTTCTATGATCATCAAATTGTAATTATAATAACTAACTTTACTAACCAGTGTACAACAATATAACTATTGATCCAACTTATCATAGTTGAATTTAAAGAATCAGACTTCTTGTGGATCACTTTGCTTATCATTGTCTGAAGCGCACTTCACCCGTGAAGCATAACTCTTCGCTTCGTGTTGCTTTTTTGCTTTATGCGATGAAATGATGACTTTATTAACACGGGCCCTCCATAGCACTATCTAATACAGCCGGGGCACAGGTGCACAAGTATAACACAAACCGAAAGAGATAGAGAATAAAAAAAGAACAAAGAAGGAAGGCGCTTGCTACTTGTGAGGTGACATAGGCATGGGCACACTTGTCACTTGGAGAGGACGTGGCCACGGGCCCTCCATAGCACTATCTTTGGGAGGTTCACCAAGGGTTCATGGGCCATAGCTAAAAAGCAACCATGACGTGTCTCATGTCACAACTCTGTTCATCATTTACGATGTGCGTTCGCCGTTCATTACCAAAATGAATAGCACATGAGATAGTAGGTCCTTATGTCTTAAATCTCTGGAACTACCAACAAATCCATATGGGGTTCCTTTCACTGTCACTGAATATTTGACTGCAGAAATGCAGAACTTGATTCACGTGCTCCATTTATGACCAAGGCCCAGTCTTAATCATAATGAGGTCTAGAAACTCCCACTTTCTATTACATGCTTTCTTGTGATCATACTTGCACAAGATTATTCACTCTCCGTTCTTCATTTTAGCATCAGCCACTTCATTTGCAACCAAAGCTACGTCTAAAATCTGCCTACTTTCCATCTAGCACCTTCTTTAATCTGTCTCATCTAGCACCTTCTTTAATCTGTTAAAAGTCATCTCAGAGATTATCTTGTAGATGTACGTCGAGAATCCTCTCAGAAAATTCACCTTGATAATGGGTTTGAAATGATGCTTGAGTTCCTCTTTAATGGTTCTAAAATTTTACTTGAAGGGGATGTCTTTTCTCTCTCGTCACTGAATTGATGGAAGCTGGATTGGATACTTCGCGTCCTGATGAGCTTGCTAGGCCTGGGCGAAAATCCTTAGGAACACCTCCTCGGATGCTTCACGTCCTTGCTTGGTTCCTCCCTCCAGGCTAGGACGCTGAGGTGGATGCAATGGGGAGTGTCTGCTTCATCCCTCTAAGCATTTTTGGACGCCCTGAGGGACGCACTTTCAGGGGCCAATACCTAGGAACATTTTATCTTCTGTTCTGGTTCAATTTCATCCTTTGGTTAGCTTCTACTATCCTGAATCTCTTCCAACTTGTAAGATAATTGTGTACTCAATGCCCAATGACGTTGCCACCCTTATGTGGGCCCCGATGCTCGTCACGGTCTCATTAATTGTATAACTTGCCTTCAAATTAATCGTACTTAATATTAAAAAGTTACTTACTCATTGAAGTAATAGGTCTATAGTCCTTGATGTTCATTGCTAAATTCCTCTCTGGCACAACAACTATGAAAGATGCGCTGAAGCTTTATTTCAAACTTGCTCGGTTTTCTGAAATGCATCATATGAATTCACCTCTCTCTTGATCTCGCTTCAGCACTTCTGGAAGAAAGTTAAGGTGAACCAGTGGAGTCCAGGGCTTTGTATACTGGCTCAAAGAGACTCGGACACCCGGTGCTTAATCAAAAAAAAAAAGAAAGTTAAGGTGAACCTCAGGGCTTTGCCCCTCACCTCTCCTCTTCCCGAATGACAACCTTCAACATCTTTCGTGTTGCTTCTCTTATTTGGTTGAACATTACCCTTACCAACTTTGATCTCCAGCTCACATCCGCACTTACAAATGTTGATAAAATACTATGATCATCTGTGTTAGACTAGAAAATGAGTTTCTACTGTTGAGGCGAGGTCATCTCTTTTAGAGCAGATTAAGGCACAACAGTTCGATGATGTGAAGTGGTCTAAGATTCGAGATAAGGTGTTGAGGTAGTACCGAAAACACTATTCCTTTGCACATGCATGTAGACTACTTTATTTCAAATCTACTGTGTAATGAAGAAAATCAGTGAAGTATTAGGTCTAAAAAGACCTCCTAGGTGTTGGGATTGCATCCATTCATTTCAGCTGAAAACTGGAATTGGTGTACTGAGATTCTGTTGGCATTTGTTTTGGTTTCTAGTCATATTTGTTGTACCAAATTCATTTAGTTTTGGTAGGTGGTTCCTTCAGTTTTATTTCAAACGTTGAACAAACTTTGTTGTTTTGTTTCATTTTACTCAATCATAATAAACAGAATGCTACCCCTTTGTGAAGCACTAATTCTTCCAAAATTTTATCATATTTGCGTCATTCAATTTTATCAAATATTTCATGTTTTGGGTACATTTCTCCAACAATTTTTGGATGGGTGTATTGTACTTCATTTTGTTTGTCTGATCAACCTGATTCCAAGGGGGCTTTTTTCCCATAAGAGGTTTAACTTCATATAAGATTATTAAGTATGAAAGAACAAATACAAGCTAAAATGTTGGAGAATTTGAAGAGGTTAATGAAAACTCCATTTTCTATTTCGTTGAAGCAACCAAGCATACATATAGTGATAACTTGATAGTACATTGACATATTAAAATATATCTATATAAAGTGTATGTGCTTGATATAAAGTCCTTTTACCATGGCACTGTTATATTGTCGATCTGGATGTCACACTTGCTTGTAGGCCTGTCCATTTCTTTGACGGAGCAGACCAATCTTCAGAAACTGGATTTGTTGTTTCTATGTAGTATGGAAACTGCCATCTGTATATCTTGTCTTGCTTCATGTCATTTAAAAGGCTGTATTTTGCGACCTTCCTTTTTTAATTGAAGACTATATCTTCTTGGTGTCATGACTTTAGATGGAGCAGGAGCCGGACTGGGAGATGGAAGAATGGATGATAAATTTTAGTGATATAACAAGATCACAAAAATCATGAAATGCTGATCGATGGTTTAGAGTGGAGTATCAAAAACTTACTTGCAAGAGAGGTTTTAAATTTCACAATTCTTTTATTTTTCATGAAGTGCATAAAAGTAAAAGAGCACAGGTGATCTTATATATCCTAGATAAGACTTCACTGGGCATGTTTGGACTTCTATGTAAATGTTGAAGGAGTATCTTCACAAGTCAATGATCTAATTGAATTTTCCACCATGTTTCTGCACTATTACTTTTATGTAGACTGTTGATGTTGCTAATGATTTTTTATCTTCATTCCAACTCCTCCCCCTCAAAAGCTATGCTTCTGCTTTCCTTCATTAGTTTGGCAGATGGTATGAACATGAAAATTCTTTGCTTCGTGTACTATGATTCTGCTCTTCAGTGGGCCTGCCATGGAGTTCAGTACTACAGAACTAAACATGAGTTATTTTACATTGCTATTGTTCAGTTAATTCTCAATCGCATGTGCTACAAGATTTGAACTACTCAATTCCACTTTAATACATCCCAACGCTCAGAAGAAATTCAAAATTAGTTCTGGCCTTCTCATCTCTGTAATGGAAGTTAGTTGGAATCTTTATATTCTATTTTAAATGGGAGAAGTAATGTATTTCTGAGCATGTTCCCTTTTACGACTTCTCTATTATGTTCACATATGGTCTAATCTTTCCATCGGCGCAGTTTTCATCTTTTCCTAAAGCTCAATCTTGTTAAAGTAATTTGATTTTCTGGGTCAGTTCTCAAGTTACTAGGAGATGTATTAGTTTCTGTATTCGCAAGTTTTGACTGGATGATTAAACACATAGCAACTGAACTTCCCATAGTTATTATTCGCAACAAATTTTAGTGGCTGCATCCTCTGTTATCTAAATTTTTAGTTGGGTTTTGATTTGCTCTCATCGCATATTTATATCGTTATCTTTTCTGATTGGGATCAAACTCCAAATGCAGCCTCAAGAACATCCATGTTTAAAGCCACTGGGTGAATCTGAACCACTGACTGTAGCATGGGTGTCTCAGATCTGTTCGTATGCTCAGGTGAATCATCACACTATTGCATAATGTATTCATCTATTGAACTCTTGTTGAAATTTAGTGTTGATAAATTATGTAAATCGTTTAGACATTCATATAATATTGAAAAGTCTATAAGTAGCTTATTTAAATTGTAATCAACAACAATAACTAATCCTCATCAATAACTTAAAAAAGTTGGAGTTGGCTATGTGAATCCTCACTGACCAAATTTCTCCATTTAAGCTCAAGTCAGGTCTCATCATACCAAATTAAAATAAAAGTAAATAATAAGTTAAATGTATATAAAATAATGACAATATTTAAAGTTATTTGAATTTTTACAGACGTATAACTCCTATATAAGCACTAGGTTGAAAATTAACGTAGTAACAAAGACTAAACCCAAGTAGTAGATGTTATCAAACAACAACATACCCAGTATAATCCCAATCCCACCAGGTGGTGTTTGGGGAGGGTAGAGTGTCCGCGAGGTAGGGAGGCTGTTTCCGATAGACCCGCAGCTTAAGAGAAAGTGCTAAGATAACAATAATAATTGGCAGAAATAATGCTCTTAGTACGGAAATAATTAAGTGAATGAACAAAGATAATAATGCTCCTAGTACGGAAAAAAATCCTCGCGACCACCTACTAACCCTCTACCCTGATATTCGACCTTCGCACCCTCCTATCAAGGGTCCTGTCCTCAGTAAGCTGAAGTTGCGCCATATCCTACCGAATCACCTTTCCCCATGACTTCTTTGGTCTACCCCTTCCTCTCTTCAGGCCCACCACTAGCCTCTCACACTCCTCACTGGTGCATCTGCGCATCTCCTCTGTATATGGCTGAACCATCTCAACCTTCCTTCCCCTATCTTGTCCACCACGGGGCCATACTCACCTTGTCCCGAATCACTACATTCCGAATCATATCTCTTGGTATGCACGCACATCCATCTTAGCCTCCGCATCTCTGCTACCTTCATGTTCTGGACATTAGCTTTCTTAACTGCCCAACACTCCGTCCCATACAACATAGTTGGTCTAACCACCACTTTGTAGAACTTTCCCTTAAGTATAGGCGGCACATTCTTATCGCATAAGGCACCTGATGCGAGCTTCCATTTCATCCATCCCGCTCCATGTTACTTATATGGATCTTTTTTGTCGTATCTTTAGCTAAGTCAGTGGTAGATTCCAAGAAATTATAGGTTTTTGGAAAATCAAAAAGAAAAAAAAAAAAGATTCCAAGAAATAACTTTCTTCCGTGTAATTTCAGGTCTACCTTGTCCCTTTTAACACCTTCACTCACCATAATTTCACACCTGCGGACCGGTGCATTTGTTGGTTGACACGGGATATGACCAAACCTCCTTAAGCGACCTTTTCTCATTTTATCTCCAATGTGTACTACTTGCACCTTCTAACAAATGTGGTCACTTTTAATCTTATTTTATCTGTATGACCACACATCCATCATAGCATCCACATCTTTACAACACTCATCTTGTGGATAGGTTGGAATTTAGTGGCCCACCATTCACTCATGTATAACATTGTTGGTCTTATAATTGTTTGTGGAATTTGTTTCACTTTGGTAGGTATCCTATCTCTTAACACCCTGGTAGCAATATACCATTTCGACCATCTGATTTTAATTCTAAGTTCCATCATCATCTGGCATTCCATTATGTCGGAACTACGAATCTGTATATGTAAATTGTTTGCATTTTGGCACAACAATCTCGTCTAGTCTCATCGCAATTTCTCTCTTATCATGTTGACTAAACTTGCAGTGCAACTATTCAATCTTAGCCCCCGTTTGGCCATAAGAATTATTCACTTTATTCCGGATTTTTTTTCCACTTTTTTCCGGAATCAGCCTTTGGCCATGAAAATTCCGAATACAACTTGAAGTTGTATTCCGGAATACCAAAAACTCAAAAAACTTGTTTTTCAAATTTTTTTTACCTTTTTTTTCACTTTTTTACAACTACATTTCACCAAAAACTACAATTTCAAAAAGTATGGCCAAACATAACTCTAACTCCAACATTCCAAAAAAAAGTGAATTTTTTTTTTTTTTGGTATCTATGGACAAACAGGGCCTTAATGTAGTTTATTGAATTGAAAAAAAATGTCTTTAAGTTTCTCACATCAATAATGTCACTAAATACATTGAGAAGTATAATAAAAGGAGATTGTAGAGTAAGACAATTTTTTCACGCATTCACTTTTTTTTGCCCTCTCCTATATTGCACATAATTAAAACTTTGGTGAAAATTTACTCAACGTAAATTTTATCAGCAATGTCTACAAGAATCTCGTTACCATGATATTTTTCGATGCTTGTGAGTGATTCTCGAGGTGTATTGTGCTTTGTGACCGCAACTCTTCAATTAGCATGACTTGAGGCTCTCGATATTCCAAGAACAAATCCCAAGAAGTCACATTCTCATTTGAGTAGCCACAAGTAAACATGCATGGAATAGTTTGCGACTTCTCTAATATAACGTGCCTCTCGTGCTCGCATGCGTTGCTTCTCGTTGAATGTTAGTGAGCTTCTTGGCTTAGTTGGAGTAGACCCTTTTGTGAGAAGAAAAGACGCGAGAAAATATATTATTAAGATGCGTATTTGCAGTATTACACTTAGCTCAATTTATAGTTATATTCTACACAATACATGGTAATACTTTATCTTGGGGGATACTATATACATTAATATTCTAACACTCCCCGTTAAGCTGGTGTTAGATGCATTAATATTCATGGAGGGTCATATCCCAAATCCTAATGACTATTACATGAAGGGTCAATAGATTGACCTACAATACTTATACGAAGGGAAATGTTAAGTCTAGTCACTATGAGGTAATTCAGCTTACCTGATATTATGAGGGCTAAGATTCGTGATAGAGCTTTGCCTCAAACCAAATGATGGTCCATGGAGCATTTGCACCATATTTGAGGAGCTTCAGTCTCAAGTGTGTATCTTCACGCTACACACTCATTGATGATAAAGTGTGAGCCTTTAAAGGCCATTGGAAAGCCATGTGTGAGGATGATCATGTTATAGGGATAGCATGGAAGCCTTTGAAAGACCATCGAGTACTCACGGATCAAGCTATGGGAGATAGCCTGGACGATACGAGTCGACTTGTGCTATTTACGCAAAGAGAGGGTGGCTATTCATGCAAAGAGGCTATCTTTTAAATCCAAGGCATCATCCAAGAAGAAGACTAACGAAGGCCCTTTTTCATTAAGGTAATAGCCTTATTAGTCTTCTTAGCTTAAAGTAGTATAAATACTATCTTTGTTGTTTCATTATGTAGTTTTTGATGAATATTGAATGAGAGTCTTTGTGATGTGGATCAAGTGAAGTGCATCAAGGACGAGCATGGCAAAGTATTGGCGGAAGAGGCCCACATTAGACGGAGATGGCAGTCATATTTTCACAAACTCTTGAATGAAGAATGGGACAGGGACATTGTGTTGGGAGATTTAGAACATACAAGGAGGCTTCGCAATTTTGGGTATTGCAGGAGTATTAAGGTTGAGGAGGTTAGAGGTGCTGTTCGTAGGATGCGCAAGGGAAGAGCGATCGGACCAAACGAGATTCCTGGAGAGTTTTGGAAGATTGCGGGCTCGGCAGGTTTGGAGTGGCTGACTAGGTTGTTTAATGTCATCTTTAAGACGGCAATGATGCCGAAGAATGGAGGTCGAGTGTAATGATCCCTACATACAAGAACAAGGCGATATCCGAGTTGCAACAACTATAGATGTATCGTTCGTTAAGCCATACTATGAAAGCGTGTGGGAAAGGGTGGTGGAGATGAGGGTGAGGAGGGCGTATCTATTTCGAGAACCGGTTTGGATTCGTGCGGGACGCTCAACTACGAAGCCATCCATCTTGTAAGGGCGGAGGTGAGCAAGATAGGGAGGAAGAGGGACTTACACATGGTATTCATCGACCTAGAAAAGGCTTATGACAAAGTCCAAGAGATCTACGGAGATGCTTGGAGGCAAAAGGTGTACCGTGGCGTACATTGGGTGATCAAGGACATGTATGAGGGAACGAAGACCGAGGGTAAGGACAAGAGAGGAGACTCGCAGCACTTCCCAATGTATGGGGTTGCATCAAGGATCGCTCTTAGTCCGTTTTTGCCTTGGTGATGGATGAACCGACGCGGCATATTCAAGGCGAGGTGCCATGGTGTATGCTTTTCGCGGATGACATAGTCCCGATCGACGAGACTCGTAGCGGAGTTAACGCAGGCGGGAGGATTGGCGACAAACTGCGGAGTTCAAAGGTTCGGGCGAGTAGGACGAGACGAGTATTTGGAGCGCAAGTTCGGTGAAGCACCTTAAGAGGCTAGCGTGGAAGTGAGGCTTGGTACCCAGGTCATCCAGAAGAAAAGTAATTTCAAGTATCTTGGGTCTATTATGCAAGGCAGTGGGGAGATTGACGATGATGTCACACATCGTATTGGGGCAGGGTGAATGAAATGGAGGCTCGCTTTCGGAGTGCTATGTGATAAGAAGGTGCCACCACAACTTAAGGGCAAGTTCTACAAAGTGGTGGTTAGACCGACTATGTTGTATGGGGCGGAGTGTTGGCCAATTAAGATCTCTCACGTTCAAAAGATGAAAGTTGCCGAGATGAGAATGTTGAGATGGATGTGTAGACACACCAAGAATGACAGACTAGGAATGAGGCTATCCGGGACAAGGTGGGAGTGGCCTCGGTGGAAGACAAGATACGGAAGCGAGACCGAGATGGTTTGGACATGTGAAGAGGAGAGACACAGATGTCCCCAATGTGGGAGGTGTGAGAAGTTGGCCATGGATGGTTTCGAGAAGAGAGGTAGGGGTGGGCGAAGAAGTATTGGGGAGAGGTGATTGAAGACGGGACCGGCGCGATTCTGACTTACCGAGGACACGACCTTAGATAGGAGGGTATGGAGGACTCAGATTAGGGTAGAAGGCTAGTAGATAGTATCGTTTATCCTTTCATATTAGTAGTCACATTATTGCGATATAAGTTCTTATGCTTTGATTTCTGCTACTCTGTTATTCCGTACTTTGATTATCTTATTTTATCCGTGATAGCCCTTCGCCTCTTTGCAAATTGCTTCATCATGGCTTAGTCGCTTTCGTTATTTTCATTTCCATATCGCTTTGAATTTTCTTGGCCTTATCTGACCTCTTTTATGCTTTCTATTGAGCCGAGGGTCTTTCGGAAACAGCCATCCTATCTTGGTAGGAGTCAGGTCTGCATACACTCTACCCTTCCCAGACCCCACGGTGTGGGATTTCACTGGGTTGTTGTTGTATTGAATGAGAGTGATTCTATAGTATCTAGGTTGTAGAGATAGCGTAGTGCTCCTAGTGAGTGTAGGATTTAATCTCTTCAATTGAACCTCTCTTTGAATTTATCCAAGTTGGTAATTCATGCATGAGTTCAAGTCTCATCTCCCTCGCCCAAAGCTGTGGAGATAAGGTGGAAGATACAAGAGCTATATTTAGAATAATAAAAAGAATCTATTCAAATTCATATTTGAAAATGAGATTATCAACTATACTTGACTGGAAAAACCAACCAATCTACTCTCCTCTTTTTGGTCTCCCCCTGTAACTTGATAAATCATAAGAGAAGAAGGCAAGCACGCGGGTTGTACCGGTCAACTTTGAGCTGTCGAGTGACGATTGCTCCATCTCTTAATAAAGGACGCGGGGGGCCTGTCTTGTAATTAAAGGGGTACTCTCTTTTCTGATGTGCGCACACTTAGCTTTTCCTCTTAAGATAAGAGCTTTTCACCAAAGCTTGTCACACCATCCTTCTCATCTCCCTAAGTCATTAGAGCGTGGTAAAAGAATTCCGTCGTTCAGTCGAAGGGGAAGACCGAGAACTAGATGGCAACCTAACCGAGTACGTCATAATTGAGAAAGGATGGATCCACCCCCAGAGCCAGAACACAGGCGCCGACCTCTCTACCACCAGCACAAGTGAATAAGAAAAGATCACGTGGCTTGGATTGTGATCATTTGCTTGATTTGAATCCCTTCTTTCTTCTATTCTCATCTCTAATTTCTTGCATTCTCATTTTAACACGTTTGTTGTTTGATTTCCCAACACACCACCACCCCCCCCCCCCCCCCCCCCCCCCACCCCAATCCCAAAAAACACACACACACAAAACCACAATATCTTGGCAGTAGCTTAAAGATATCCATAGGAGTGTTAATAGGTTTACAACTCATCATTCTCATCTCCTCAAGAATGTCTAAAGCATACTCATTGTGAAATAACAATACCCGATCTAGACTAAGCGACCTCAATACTAGAAATCACTTCAATCTGCCCAAATCCTAGTCTTAAAGTGCTGAAAGAGATGTTGCTTTCATACTAATGATATCATCGTGATCTTTGCTAGTATAATGATATTGCGAACATAATTTATGTGGTTGCTCCATATAAAGCTCAAAATTGCACTATAGAATGAACGTTGAAATTGTGACTCTCTATCTTTTCTTTCCTGGGAGGCTTAAGTAGAATAATGGAAAACGAACTTGTTAATAATGAAATCTTTTGCTTGCAAGATACATAAGAGGAGCACTGCTAGATAATTTTGTCTACCACGATTTAAAACAAATAGAAAGAAATCATCTTACTTTTTTGTTGTTGTAATGATTTGAACTCTGTTTTTTCATGATTTATTCTAATTTCATTGAAGGCTCTGGCCCTGCTACCCAAACAGGTAAACCTTCACGCATACAAACTCTTCCTAAGGTTGCATCCAGAAGTTGTGGGAAAGATGTGCTTGCAAGGGCTTGTAATCTCGAAAAAGTGAGTATTCAAGGAAAAAATGATTGATTTTTTTTTTTAAGACTAACGAGGGTGAGTTCAACAACTTTGAAAATCTAAAGTGGTTGAAACATTTGAAGTTGTTGACTGATATTGGCTCTCTGAGGAAAGTTTCTTCATCTTCCTCTATAATTCTTCGGCTCTCTATGCAAACTGAAGAATTTAACTTATCCACATACGAGGTCAGCTTAGACTCGGGCGAATAGACTGCGATACGGAGATTTTAACCAACTCAAGGTACTGTGGGTTGGAAGGCAGACCTCAAATCTTGGAAGGTTGTAAATCTTCAATTTCAGAAACATTAGTACCTTGTCATTAAATCCTGCGATGAGTGTGAGACTGTGCCCATTGA
Organism: Lycium ferocissimum; assembly: GCF_029784015.1. Lineage (NCBI taxonomy): Eukaryota > Viridiplantae > Streptophyta > Magnoliopsida > Solanales > Solanaceae > Lycium > Lycium ferocissimum. Next base: position 701,657 of record NC_081342.1, on the reverse strand, counting down.
GTTGGTTGATGTGCGCAGCCTGCACGTGATGACGTGGACAACACAAACATGGAGATCAAATATGCAAAAGCCATTCAACGCAGGAAGCAAGAGATGCATCAAGAACACATGACAAATTTGGAGTAGAAATCTAAGATAAGAAAGAGTCAAATTCTAGAGAATTTCAAATTTAAGCTCAATATATTGTGCCTCGTTGAAACAACTGATTGTAATGTTACACAATATTCTTTTTGTTTTGACATGATTTTAGATCTTCATTATGTTTTTCACCAAATGTTTGTCTATATATTCATGTTCGAATGGAATTCTGAAAAAAACACTAGATAGTTCAGCTCGTTCGGACCAAGCAGATTTACTTGTAGTTATTTTTCTCATATGAGGGTGCATTAGTTTTCTTCCCTTTTCCAGATTTGAAATTTATTTCATCAACTTCATCATTTTCCCAATATGTAATCATTTGTTACTTCATCAAACTTGCACGAACACTAATTATTGTTATGATAAGAACAATAATAGCAGCAGTTAATACTGATTTTGAAATAAAACAACATAAAATTTAATATATTGCAACGGAATATTAAATTTGCATGAAAAACGCCTACTAAATAAAAGCAGAGAGCTACTCAAAACATTCTATATCTTTCTCTTCACGTTTAAGTTTGTTCCTCCACTTGCTTTCTTATGTTTCCTTATGGAGTTGGTCCAAATTTCAATAGTTCCGGCTATTACCACCTTCAGACGTGGGTGCATGGGTTTTTTTTTTTTTTTTTTTTTTCTTTTTCAGATTTGAAATTATTTCATCAACTTCATCATTTTCCCAATATTTAATTATTTGTTACTTCATTAAGCTTGCACGAACACTCATTGTTATTATGATATAAGAACAATAATAGCAGCAGTTAATACTGATTTTGAAATAAAATAACAAATAATTTAATACTATATTGTAACGGAATATTAAATTTGCATGAAAAATACCTAATAAATAAAAGCAGAGAGCGACTCAAAACACTGTATATCTTTCTCTTCACGTTTAAGTTTGTTCCTTCACTTGCTTTCTTATGTTTCATTATGGAGTTGGTCCAAAGTTCAATAGTTCCAGCTATTACCACCGTCCATATTGTACACATTTGATTAACGTTATTTCTATCAAGTTATAGTTAAGGTATACGGGGTCTTATCTAACTGTTGGTACTTTGCATCTCTATGGAGAATTCAATTTCACCGGATCTATTTTGGAGATACGCGGCAATCGTTACACCATTCGTCTAGGTTGCTACTAAAGGAATATCATCGATCTTCATTTCCACTCTTACAATATTTCTAATGTATATTTGGATAGGATATCCATATTGTTGATGTACACCAAAGAAAAAGAAAAGGGATAGAACTGAGGAGCGTGTGATCAACTAACTATCCCAGTCAATAGAATTACTGAACTGATTAACTGTGCAAATTCAATAAAATACTTAAAAGCAGACATTCGATCACAAACGCTACATTAACTGAATCATTTGGACAATAGCCACGACTATGAATCAAGGGACATTTGACGATGTCACAAACCTGACATTTGACAATGTCACAAAACCGCAACTGAAATACTGGACAAATCTGATACAAGTCATCAGCCAGCTAGGTAACATAGAGCCTGTTTGGATGAGCTTATAATTTATGGCTTTTAGTTTATTTTTTTTTATTTTGACGTAAAAATAAGTGTTTAAAAACACTTTATTTTATCTTTAATCAAACACTACAAAAGTCCTTAAAAGTTATTTTAGCTTAAAGCACCCAATATAAGTCAATCCAAAAAGCCTCATAGTTATCTTTCGGCGATCTAATAGTATAAATATCTTTTTATATTATCAGTTTAAAGAAGTTAAATCACGTATATATGGGAATTTTCGAAATTAAGTGGAGCTTTAAGGATGTATTTACCGGAAGCACTTTGACTTGTGAATAGCATATTGGATCATGTCTGAGAAGTAAAGCAAAGATCTTAAAACAATGTTTAATCTTACACTTTAAGTACGGATATGTAGAAAATTTGTAACAACGATTAACTTTTATGTACTTTCAAGCCAAGCTATACAACGTAACCCCCCACTAAATCCTCCAATTCTTACCACTAAATACATCTCGTATAAATATTTATACTATGGTTTTCACTTGATTTATCAAAAATCATAGGCAAAGAAACAACAAAACCACAAAACACTAAAAATTAAACCAACATGGCTAAGACAAAGATACTCTTCATTTTGTTTCTTGTTTTTCTATTGGTGTCTCTTGTAAGTGCACATGAGAAGAAGAATATTCTTGAAGAGGAAATTTTACCAGAGTTTGAAGATTTTGCTGACATTTATAATGAAGATGAAGATGAACTATTTGATCTATGGAAACATGGTAGAGGCAATAAAGTTCTTGTGAATGTAGATAGCTTTGGTGCAGCTGGTGATGGAACTTCAGATGACACCAAGGTGAATGATTAATATGTTTTTAGATTTTGCTAAAGGATTTAGATTGTACAATCAAACCTCTCTATAATGGTGCTGCTTGTTCGGATATTCTTTGGCTACTATAGCGACAACATTGAAATTGGTTAAAAAAAACTTGGATTTTATAGTGAAACGTTGTTATAGAGGAAGACTGTTATAGAGAGGTGTGACAAAAAGATAATATAGATATATATATATATATATATATATATATATATATATATATATATATATATATATATAGACACACACACACATATTTAAGTGTTTGACCGGGCTCGCATTTAAGAACGAAAAACGACAGAAAAACTTTTGAAACTTACGGTCTAAACTAAGCCTTAGAAATTTATGTAGCTACAAATCATCTCATTAAGAGTAAATGAGAAGTTTAAAGTAAATTGTTTGTAAATATAGAGAAATGTCATTGTCCTTTTAAAAAACTAAAAAGGAAAGAGTGTCACACAAATTGAAAAAGAGATAGTAGTGATTAGTAATTGTAATAATCAAAATTTTCATCTTGAGTATCATTGATTATAATGTTTAGTGTTGCTCGGATCCTTCAAAAAGACCGTTGCACTCTTGTCAAATCCTTCCGAAACATTGAATTTTCAAAAGATTTGACATGATCTTGACATTTTAGAGGATCCGAACAACATAGGTTGCGGTTCGGTAGATGCTAAAGTTGCTTTCTTTATTCTACTTTCTAAAATTGCTACTATTATTATTTCAGGCTTTTGAAGATGCATGGAAACAAGCTTGTTCAAAACGAAGATCAGTGTTTCTGGTCCCTTCAAGACGCACTTATCTAGTAAATGCAACTAGGTTTAATGGGCCTTGTGACAACGGACTGATCATCCAGGTTATTATTGGATTAATTTCACGTATGATTATTGATTTTTATTTGCTATAACGGTAATTAATTTCACAAAATTACATTTTGCCGTACTAAAGCAACTAAACTATGTGAGTAATGCTAAAAAATACAAGTGATCGTCAAAGTTTATTTTGGTAACTTGCACTAGTATTTTGTACGTAAAGTGGCATGAACTGTTAAATAAATGAAAATGCACTTATAAATGACCGATTACCTTAGTAGGCATTTGGACATTAAAAAAAAGTTTAATTTTTGATATAAAAAAAGTAGTATTTGAAATTTAGTTGAAAAAGAGTATTGCGTTTGGATATGTATTTAACTTTAAAAAAAAATTTTTTGAAGGACATGATTTTTCACTTGAAAAACTAGTCAAAATCAATTTCAAAAACTCATTTTCGAAATTTTGCAAAAACAATCTGGCATGTAACCAAATAATGTTTTGAATTTCTTTTTCGACGAAACAGATTTTTTTATGGACAAACAGTTCGTTACTATAGCTTTTACATTTTATCAAACCAGCTTGCTGATGCATTATTTTGTCATAAATTGAACATGGAATATATTTATTTAACAGGTTGAAGGAACCATAGTAGCACCAAATGATCCAGAAAACTGGGATCCAAAGAGTACAAAAGCTTGGCTTGTGTTCACCAATTTAACAGGAGTTACATTCCAAGGAAATGGAATTATTGATGGATCAGGCAGCAAATGGTGGGAAGCATCATGCAAGAAAAACAAGTCCAATGTAACATATATAAAATAATGCTAACTCCCTATGTTGTTTTAATTTTTTGTCGACAGAGGCTGATTTAGGACGGACTTTGCATGTTCAACTGAACTCATTGATTTTTGCTTGATATATACATATAACGTTAAAAAGGGACGACGTATGCCTAAAGATAATATCACATGGACGGTAGTTGTCTAAAGGACCTACAAATATATTGGAATCCATGTAGACTTAGTCAAAAATAGGGTATAACAGAAGAAAAAGATATATATATATATATATATATATATATATGCGATACTAATTAGTTGAGAATACGTTTTAGTCCTGTTAGTACGTTTACTTTAGGTTCTAGACTTTCTAGGACACTTGTAGTCATGTTAGAGATCTATATACCAGTATTCCTTTTTTTAAAAAAATAAATAAATTTTGCACAATATTAGATGAGCTAAAACAGAGCAACATAGTTGGTGAGGATTTATTTTGACCACGACTTGTTTGAAATTGAGACATAGTTGTTATGTACATATAATAGGATCACACATTCACACTCATTCAGAACTCAATGACTCTAGCTCCTAGGTTCACCTCTGTTGATGGACACAATTATTTAACGATGATGTTCTAACTGTTTCTTTTCTTTGTTTTGTATTTTTTTTTTTTTGTTTGTGTGTGTGTGTGTTGATAACAGCCTTGCAAATCAGCACCAAGAGTAAGGGCATTATGTTATAGTCTTTACTCTTTCTTTTATTATTACTCTTAACCTCTTAATCAACTTATGAGAAAATAAACTTCAAATTGCAGGCATTAACCATAGACTCAAGCTCAGGTATAAGGGTGAAGGGCCTTACATTCCGGAATAGCCAACAGATGCATTTTGTCATTTCGCGGTCGGACTCTGTACGCGTAAATGGTGTTAAGGTTTCTTCTCCTGGAGATAGTCCCAATACTGATGGAATCCATATAAGTGAATCAACAAATATTGTACTCCAAGACTGCAAAATTGGGACAGGTTTTTGTGACTCTTCCTCTATATGTTATGTTGTTCGAACTCTTCAAAAATGTCATCGGGTGCGTGTTGGATCCTCCAAAAGTAGTGCATCTTTGGAGGATCCCACATTGGTGCCACAGCAATTTGGGAGAGTCCTATGTCTTGATTTTTCTGGCATTTACTAAAACTACATCACTACTACTTATGCAATTTTACAAGTTTCACCGATCTGATTTACCTGCATTGTGTATGGACATACACAAATTTCATGATGTGTCTTATGATTAGAGAATAATTATTGTTAACTTGTTTTTTTATATATGTAGGTGATGATTGTGTATCAATTGTCAATGCTAGTTCCAATATCAAGATGAAGAAAATCTATTGTGGTCCTGGTCACGGAATCAGGTATGGTTGTGTTCGCGTATGCATCTATTTTTAAAAATATCTATAAAGTATGTTCAAAAAATGGTTTACTTTTGACAAGACTATTGTGAAATAGTGTATTCTTATTTTTGAGATTGCGTCTGGGCGATTCATCCTGAGTAGTTAACCGAAAAGGAACTGACTGAAAGGACTAATAAGAGAAGATACTCTTAACTTACTAAAGGTAAAGGAAAGAGGCCAGGTACATCACCCCTTGATAATAATAATTAAAAAAAAAGTGTCAATGTCCTCTTCTCTTGTGTCGAAGTGTAGTGTAGTGTGGTGAGATTTTGCCTCACGGAAAGAGTGAGAAATTTGGCAAAGAAAACGAAGAATATCTAATAAAAAAGGAGATTACTTCCCTCTCCGTACACTTTTACACTGAACTTTAGAGTCAATTAAGAAAAATTCGTAGCTATCTCCCACACACTATTCTTTAGGCCCGTCCCATTCGTTTAAGAATACTCATACAGTCTAATATATAATTAGATGAATTATTCTTCTCACCTATGTTCCCTCAATTGTTCTGTTACATGATTGATCCTTTCGCAGCATTGGGAGCCTTGGCAAGGATGATTCTATCGGCATAGTGAATAGAGTAGTATTGGATCTTTGCATTCCTCAAAGGTACCACAAATGGCCTTAGAATCAAAACATGGCAGGTAATTATACGTTCTTGTCATAACCTCAGTTTAATTACACACAAAAATTAGTCCCTTGTTCAGATTGCATTTAGATTCAATGTTGAGACTGATGTGAAGTCCTTAATATTCATAGGGAGGAGCTGGCTATGTTCGAGCAGTCCGCTTCCAAAATGTACAAATGGAAGATGTTTCGAACCCAATCATCATCGATCAATTCTATTGCGACTCACAAAAACCTTGCCAAAATCAGGCATGTAACATAATCTCAAGTTAACTGTGTGTGCTTATGTTGTTGAGAAAGGGAAGTATGACAAAATGTGTGTTGTTTATTTTGACATTACAGACATCTGCAGTTGAGATAAGTGAAGTACTTTATCGGAACGTTACTGGAACAACAAAGAGCAAAAAGGCGATGAAATTCGCGTGTAGTGACACCGTGCCTTGCAGCCACATTACTCTGGACAATGTCAACTTAGAGGCTAGAGATGGCACTACTGAGGTATACTGCAACTCTGCCACGGGCATTATAGCCGGTTACGTTCATCCCGAGAAGCAGAGTGCCTCAACTCAAATGACAAGAAAATTGAACAGAAAATTGAAGAATGTAATGTTCATAATGAACTATGATTTTTGCTTCTTTTTTGTCTTCAATCTATAATGTCATTAATGAATCAAATATTTTGATTACAAAACAAAGAGTATAGTAAGTATTCATTTGTGTTATCTCAGATTTTTGAGATTCCTAGCTAAGATATAAGCTAGATAAATATTGTTTTACAAAGGATGCCTTTGAGATTAATCTTTTTATGTAATACTTGTACTTATTGTGATTATGTTCTGTATTCAAGTATATTGACTGAGAAGATATATATAACGGCCTTTTCTGTTTATTGTCATTTTTCTTTGTAGTCAAATTATATTGCAATGAATATGGGATTTCAAATTCATTTCACTTTTAAGATAGCCAGAATTGGCAGTAATTAGCTACCGTTGTGATGCATAATCGATCAGCTAAGTTTTATTTTTTTTCTTGTCGAAGTGCATAGATAGCCGATTTTAGAGTCTTTGTTTAAGTAATAGATGCAGTGTATAGTGTATAGAATTTTGTAAGTTTAACCGCTTCAAAACTTTAGGCACTAGTGTCCCCAAATGTTCACAAGTTTTAAAGATGGTCCAATCAAGTGATAAGAGTGCAAATAGCAGACTTCGGAATCAATGTTTAAGCCATGATCTAAATTTATAAAATTTTGCAAGTCTATTCGCTTATAGGCTGAAGTTTAGGTATGCTTGCTTTAAATTCAGGTATATATGGTTGAAGTTCAAATATTTTTTCCTGAACTTACAGGCACATATTGTTGACGTTTAGCCAATTATGCTTAGAAATAATAATTTATTATTCGAATTTCAACGATCTAACATATGATTCTTAAGCCCGAATTTACTTCAAATGAGGTCATATTTAATATATGAGTTTCAAGTATCATAAAGAACTAATCTGAATCATGTAATTGTCAAATTAACAATAAACTTAACAAATCCATTTGAGACTAGTGGTGATTCGCTAATCTTTTCAAGCTTTCCAACCATAACCACTCTGTCTAAATTCACTTTTCATACAGGGAGGAGGCGTCACATTAGTCTGTCTGTTTGTCTGATATTTGCAAAATTGAATACAAGTTACTCAGTCTGTTTCAATTTAAGTGTCCAAAATTGATTAGAAGTTAAATAAATTTACAAACCGAGTTGAAATGGGTTACACCGTGAAAGTTTTACTCAATCCCAATCGTTGTCCAAGCAGAATTGGGCCGGCCCATTAATAATAACGCCTCTCTCTTATCACAACAAACCCCTCACCAGCAATTAGGGTTTCGGTTTTCAAATATTTCTCTCAAAAATTGACTGATTTTGCTATTCAGTCGATTTTGTACTTAATTTCTCTTCACTCATGGCAAATCGTACGTACAATACAAAGAGTAATTTGTTTAATATGTGTAGTTAGCAATTAATTAATCCGTTTGAATTTGATTTGCAGCAACAGGGAGGTCGTTTTTGCAAGTCGCAGCTACAGAGGAAGCTACTGCACCTCCTCTCAGAGTTGTTCAGATTGAAGGACTTGTATATCTCCTCTTTTTTTTTTTTTTTTAATTTTATAATGGTGATGTTCGGGTCAGCTTACCGGTGATTCCAGAGGTATCTGTTACCTCCCACTGTGCTAGCGGGTAACTCTGTCCACCAAGGATTGGACAAAAGCGAAAAGATCCCTTAGGGGTTGTTTGGTATGCGTATTAGTAATACATGGATTAGTTACGAGGAAATCTATGTGTTATTTTAGGCAGGGATTAGTTATTATTGCATTAGTTATTTATGTATCAGTTATTTCATCTTCTATCCTGCATAAAATATAATGGTAATAAGTACAAGTTATTCATGTTTGGGAGCATTATTTTGTTATGTATAAAATTCAACACGTCTAATATGGTGTTTCGTATAACTAATAAATGTATAAGTTATAAGAAAATCTAATGTATTATTTTGTGCAGGATAGAATTTGGGATAATGGATGAATAACTAAATCCTGCATAATTAGTCTCTATATAAAATAATACATAAAATCCCTCATAACGAATCCCTGCATAACTCTAACCAGCTACCAAACGAGCACTTAGTGTTTTTGTCTCCGAGAATTGAACCTGATCCTCAGTTCACTTTATTGACCACTAGGTTTCACCCGTAGGTGCACTATCTATTTCTTTCTTTATGTTTGTGTATAATTTAGGCTGTGAAATCATACATAAAGAAATCTAGAGCTCAATTGAAGCTCAAGAGCTTCCTAGTTGGGTTCAGTGACAATCCCAGAAATCCAACTGAAAAGTAGAAACAAAAGAAGGGAAAAAGTACGGAGTGATCTCTTGCAGAAAAGGGGGTGGCTTGCAGTCCCTTTGAGAACCAAGTTTTGAATCCCAGGACGGAGAACGCTAGGTGAATTGTTTACATGCGCCTAAAATTTGGTGGGCAGAGTTACGTTGTTTATGCCCTGGCGGGAGGTAGCATGTACCCTGTGTGCTAGCTTGCTCTTACTAATTAACTGAATCAAGCTACCATAACTTCCCACTAATTGCAATAGATGACTATAACTGTGTATTGGCTCTTGTATTCCCTCCAACTTTTGTCTTTGCTATGCTGACCTTCCTCCTCTTCTTTTCTCCAGATTCTTCTTTCTAGTTTAGTATGCATCAATATCCTTCCTTATGGCTTACCCTTTGTCCTCAAGGATGACCATTCATCAAGAATTGTTTTTGTCTAAACCATGAGTGGTGCAACAATCCTCAATGTCAATTGCTGCCTTACCTTTAACCTTCATGTTCTCCACAAAAGAATGTAGCTAATTTCTTTGCAAGGATCAAACAAATTATACCTTGTGCACATAGTTGGTGGAACGGTAGTCATCCCAAACTCATGCTCACGGATTTTAATTTGCTGGAACCACTAGGCCGTACTTTTTGTCTAATATTCATGGCTTTTAACAGCATCATTGTGGAAGTTTGTAGCCTAGTAGAAGTTCAGAAGTCTCCCGTGCATGAGACATTCTCCCTTTTACCTAAGTTACTCGGACTCTCCTAAAATGTCGTCGGGTGCGTGTCTGATCCTTACAAAGTAGTGTATTTTTGGAGGATCCGATACGGGTGTGGAAACACTTTCGAAGAGTCCGTGTAACTTAGTGGCTTCTACTGATGTTAGGCTTCTGCATCTTCTTCTATTGAGAGAGGTGGAGCATCAAATCTTTTCCTTTTTTGATTTAAGTGGACGCTATTTTGGACAAACCACAAGTAGGACATGTTAGAAGGGATCGAGAGAGTAATAGACATGTATATCCTTAATGTTTTATTACAATTTTCCGAAAGATGTGACATAGCACAGCGAAAGATGGGTGGGGAAAAAAGTGATTTGTTCTCTCTTCTTAAAGTATATCTGCTGCATCCATAGACTGCCTTTTCATGTGTACTTTTCTGAAGCAAACTTTGTGCTACAGGTTATTTTGAAAATAATAAAGCATTGCCAGGAGTTTTCACCGGCTTTGGTCACTGGGCAACTCCTTGGATTGGATGTTGGGAGTGTTCTTGAAGTCACTAACTGTTTCCCCTTTCCGGTATGGTGAAGTCTGGTCTTTCTTGCTTCTTATTTATACAGAAAATGTTTTTTTAAATTATTTTAACAACTTTTGCTCAGGTTCGTGAGGAAGATGAGGAGATTGAAGCTGAGGGTGCTAATTATCAGCTTGAAATGATGCGATGCCTGAGGGAGGTTAATGTTGACAACAACACAGTTGGTTGGTAAGAGAGCTTTTTGACTATTAAGACACTATTTATCCTTCTTTCTTATTAAGAATATGTTTGTTTTTGGGCTAGTTCTCTATAATACTGATTACTAAGCTTTAATTAATGATGTAACAAGGACTGTTTCTTGCTGTCAGACTTGTTCTCAACGACAATGAATCTATTTGCAGGAAAACATTCTTACTTTATAGTCAGTCTTGCGTGTTACACAATATCAAAAAGGACATGAAAAGCTTGCTCTATTTCCCCCTCTTTTCTATGTTATTGTCATCTTAACTTTTACTTTTTTACTAATTTGCTCCTAATATGGATCTCATTGGTGGTTGTTTTCCAGGTATCAATCAACTTTGTTTGGTTCTTATCAGACTGTGGAACTGATAGAGACCTTCATGAATTACCAGGTATCCATCTCCATCTCTCATTGTTGGATTCTGAACTTGTCAGTTTCTGCAGCGACCTAAGATATACTGGACTTATCCTGCAAGTCATTTTCAGTTTAGAAAATGCCATGTTGCGACCCCTTTCCTGCTGGCCCTAGGAAGAAAAGGGAAGGATGAAATTAACTGAAATTAACAACACTATAAAACCGTTTTCTTGAGATATGCTAAAAGAGCCCAAGGCATTCCAGATTATGTTATCCTTCTAGTTTAAAGTTTAAACACTAAGGCTCTACGCCTGATAGACCAATGTATCATGCAAATTATCTGAAGATTTGCAAGAGTACTGCCCCTGAAGTGCCTTAACCACCCATTTGCAGCTTAAGACTCAAAATCCATTGAGTGATCATACCAAAAACATATTTGATAAAAGATACTAACTAATAACTTGGTGGTCGCTGGAAGAGAAAATGAGAAACGGGAATTGTTTGTTTGGCTTTAATGAATTTAATGAATTAAGGACCATGTAAATATATTTATCTTGAAGGGCTATAACCTTCTTGGTGGGCAAGGATGAGGAAAAGCTCATGGAATTGGACCAATCATATATGCAGAAAAGGAATTAAGCTTGAATGTGAGCCTTGTAAATTTCAGATTCTAACAATCGATCATGTTGGATAGTGAATCTGGAAGCAGTAGAAAGTAATCATCCATAACCCAAAATTATAGCTGCTTCATGACCCATTTCAACAGCTGGTGAAGGAGTAAATGATCTTTTTTCAGGATAATGGTGGTGTCTGGGCTTGCTTGCACGGACCTCAACTATACCTGTATAAACGAATGCTTTTTATTACTAATCTCCTGCTGGTTCCCTAGCAGGGCAAGCCCCAACCGACCAGGATACGGAGTCCCTTTTTAAAAACAACATGAGAAATGTAACCCCTTTAGGAAGTTGAGGGGACTAAGATGCTGCTCAAAGTCAACTCCTGATCAGTTGCTTGAATTAAACATACATGGAAAATATTTTAAAATCAAGTCACGAGTTGGTGTTACTTGTTAATTCTTGCTTAAGTTATGTATTATCTTTTGCATGGAAAACATACTAGCAAGTCCTCATTTCTTGATTATTTGAAATATGAAACACTTGGTACCGTAAATTAAAAAGTTTTCTTGCTGATACTTTTTTTTTTCCCCCATAAATGTTGGCTTGATTAGGTGCTATTTTTCTCATTAGTTGCTATTGATGTGAACAATTCTCTGTACTGACTCTATGATGTTTGTGATTGCAGGAGAATATAAAACGATGTGTCTGCATAATCTATGATCCTTCGAGATCCAACCAAGGTGTCTTAGCGTTGAAAGCCCTGAAGCTTTCTGACTCTTTCATGGAACTCTACAAGAGCAACAACTTTACTGGAGAGAAGTATGTTTATTCTTGACTTGAATGTTTATTCTTGACTTGCTCGGTTATGTACTTATGGTACTAGTTTAAATAAATTAAACTCAATTTACTAGTTTAAATAAAGTAAACTCATTTTAATTGCTATTATTTGTTTTTTGTTATAGGCTGAGAGAAAAGAATCTTTCATGGGTTGACATATTTGAAGAGATACCAGTATGCTTCTAACCTTCCTTATCCTGTTTACTCTGTGGCACTTCTGTCATCGTATGTAGATTCTTTTTGTGCTAGATTTTTCGTAAACCGACGTTCTTTGCTTCATAACCTGTTACCATTTTGCATGTCAGAGACAGTTGTATTGACTTGAAGATAAGTTGATTCACATATAGAAATGTAGTTTTATACTTTTATTACCCTTTTCCCAAGGGAACCCCTTTTTCTCCTTTTCTGTGGTTTTCGAAAAATTTCTTCCTCCTACTAAGGTCAGATTTGACACTTGCATTGCTGCCATGCTAATTCTTGGAATTGCATATTGTTTTGAGTAATGCCATGTAGAGATCCTGCCTGCCTGGTGTTAGTATAGGTACATAGTTCCTACGTCAGGAAATCAGCAGAAGTCTTCAATTTTATTGTAGATGTTAATTTCGTATTTTTTGACAGATAAAAGTTTCAAATTCTGCACTCATTAGTGCCTTTATGACCGAACTGGAACCCGATACACCTGTAACTCAGGTAATGTAACTGAAGTTTGGCAGAATACTGAATATCCATATATGTTGCCAACCTGTGACCCAAATATTTTTTTCCTTCATTGTGTCAGTGTGATTATGAACGCCTGCAATTATCAACCAATCCATATTTGGAGAGGAATGTGGAATTTTTGATTGAATGCATGGATGATTTGTCAATGGAACAACAAAAGGTTTGTCATTCTCTTCCTGGGTCAATCTTTCCTTTTCTAGTGTTCAAATAGGTGTGATGGTTTACTAAGATTAAAACTTTATTTGCAGTTCCAATTCTATTACCGGAATCTTTCTCGTCAACAAGCTCAGCAGCAAGCTTGGCTTCAAAAGAGGAGGTATCTTTTTTATTTTGGCATATTAGTAGTTGGTCACTTTTCCAGGACATTTTGAAAAGAAGGGTTTCAGCAGTTTTGGGTTATAAAAAAAGGGATTCAGCAGTTTTGGGTTATAAAAAAGGGTTACAGCAGTTTTGTAAGCTTAGTGGGGCAGCCAAAGTTTACAGAAGATTTGAAACTTCTTGAGGTGTAATATTTAGTTACTTGGGAAATATTACGAGTCAACTTTAGCAGACAAAGATTTCATAGGAATAGGAAGAGAAAGGCCTTTGCCAATTGCTACAAATTGATAACGGGATTTGTTATTTACATCCTTAGATGCTTTTAATTTAAATTGCAGTCAAGCTTGAATCTCTTGCTTAGCTATGCTCTAGTGAAGTTTGTATGTCATAATTTCTGTAATTAGAGGTCCTTCGTTGTTCACATTTAATTATATCCATTTAATCTGGTCTCCGTTCTTTACAGGGCTGAGAACATGGCACGTAAAGCTGCTGGAGAAGAGCCACTGCCAGAAGAGGATCCCTCAAATCCCGTCTTTAAGCCACTCCCAGAGCCCTCGCGGTTGGATAGCTTTCTCATAACCAATCAAATTGCAAATTATTGCAACCAGATTAATGGGTAAGTTGCAGTCTTATTTGCTTACTGTTGGCCGTTATCTTTGAGTTTGACACATGATGGCTGAATGTAAGTTGATCCTTGGCTTATTTCTTTTACTTGTGTTGGTCACTTTTGATACCAGGGGCTTGTCATTTATCAACGCTTTCATTTGTCTTCTGTTTGTGTTCTTCCTGGTTTTGTTCCCTTTTCCTGTAATTTTTCGTTTCTTCTGACATGAACTTGTTTCTATGGGGATTGCAGAGTTGCGGGACAAAGCTTCAGTAGATTATATCTGATGAAGGCTCTGCACGAGAACTGAGCAAGTTTTGAGTGGGCATTTTGTACTTTAGATTTTGTGCCGTTATTTTCACATACTGAGTTGAGAGGGAAAGAGAATGACCTTTTCTCTGTAGGCGTCTTATTCTTTCTTTAGCTTTTGCTGTTATTTTCTTCTACCATTGCCATCAAGTGTAGCCTACAAGCTGAGGAAATGAAATTGAAGACAAATTATCTTATGTTCTTCAGTTCCAGTCGGACATATAAATGTGAAGATTTACATCTAGTCTATTAAGAAGGAATAGGTATCTCTGTATCGATGACCTTATCGTTTTTTGATCAATCGTCTGGAAATGGAGATTGAAAATCTCTCAATACCCACATTGTTGAGTAAAAAAGATTGCTTCTTCTCGTACAATTCAGCTGTTTGTGCACACTTTTAGAAACGTTCATATCCAGAAGTTTTTGTTGGGACACTAGGTTGTTTGGCTAAGCTTTCAAAATCTATTTATTTTGGAAAGTGCTTTTCGGAAAAGTACGTTTGGAGAGCGAATGACTTTCCACTTCAAATCAAATTGCATTAAGATGAATTCTCTCCCATGTCCCATTCAATCAATGCAATTGGGGATTCTCGGGTCCACCAGAGCTCCTATCCAGAGCAAAGAGGGTGAAAAAGCATCGTCGAAGCAACATAAGCGGGACGGGTGGATTATATAGCTAGGGTAGGGTAAATTGAAGGCCTTGCGTCGTCGAAACGACATAAGCAAGACAAGTCAATTATAGAGCTAGGGTAGGGGTAATTCGAAGGCCCATCCGGTTTGGGCATGGACGAGCCTCCACTGGGTTGGCATTGATGAAAAAGGAAAACTTTCCTCATCGCATCATTAACCGGTATAGGATTCAAGATCGGGTCTAGGATTCGACTCAAATTGATCTTCCCTCTCATTTCAGGGTGAGGCAAGGAATTGTTTCAAATGTTCGTCGTTCAATATCTAGACTATGATTAGTTGCTCCTCTGACCCGGAGAGGATTCTAGGGGAAGAGTAGAGCCTCACCTTGCAGTAGGAGGGTGTTCGTTGTTGGGATAGGTTCAAACTGGACCGAAGGGAGGAGGAAAATAAGAGTCCTCTCTTCTTGTTCAGAGCAACGGTTTGTATTTGATTAATCAATTTGACACTAATATTTAGAGTTGTGCTTGATCAAGGTTACAATAGTGCTTTTGGGGAAAAATTACTTTTTCCCGTTTTTGAAATATAATTTCTGCCACTACTAAAAAACTTAGTAATGCTTTTGGCTTTTGAGAAGTTTGACTGATCTTTTGATCACGATACTCCCTATTGTCACCTACACTAAAGTAGAAATAGGTGGATCGATAGCTGATACCATATATGGTTAGTCCAAAAAATTTTGAATTCAATAATCAGAATGATGTTCATACAAGCCTATAAAAATTATAGTAGTTGGTAGTGATACTTGATTTTTTTAGGAGAAAAAGCTTATTCTAATAATTTGTGTGTGTACTATTGACTATGTTACCTTTTTCTACTCTTTAATATGTAGCAGGTGGCCAGGAGATAACTGTATTCAAAATTGTGTAGTCTTGATACCAAGTTATCACGTAGAAAAGACAAAGACTTTCCATATTATAGATGCCAAAGTATGATTACGACACTCAAATCTCAATGTTTTATAGCAAAAAAATAAAAAAATAATCGATACTTGTTAGTGCCATCAGAAAAAAATGAAGGAAGAAGATACTATAAAGAAAGTTTAAACAGAGATTTCACTCAATATAATATAAATTATAAGTGATTTCTGTCAATGCTTTAGGCACAAAGGACCACATACAGAAGTAATAACCATCTAATTATAAACTTATATCCACTTTCACTAAAATAAATACCTTTTCTCACTCAAATGCACTCTAATTATAAACTTATATCCACTTTCACTAAAATAGATACCTTTTCTCACTTGCACTCTAATTATAAACTTATATCCACTTTCACTAAAATAGATATCTTTTCTCACTCAAATGCACAGTATTTCACAAATTTACTTCCAAATTATTGTAGAAAGTTAAGTGAAAACCAATAAATTTCATCTAAAAAAAAAAAAAAAAAAAAGGAAGAAAGAAAAAGGAGAGAACAAACAAGCAAACAAGATTGAAGTCTTGAACCCTCCCATATATTTCATCAAATGACAGAGAAGTACAAAACTCTCTATCAGTATCTAGTCCAAAAACATCAAATTAGGAGGTTAACATAATATATAAGTAATAGGATTTATAGGAAACAAAATGATATAGAAAGTCAAAATGAAGTTTGTGACATGTTCAGTATGCTTCCATTCTTTGAGGAACAGGAGTCTTGATGACCTGCAAGATTTGAACCACTTCAGCCATTGAAGGTCTACTTGATGGTATTTGAGAAGTGCACACCAAAGCCAACTTCAAAACAGGCAAAACTTCCTCTTCAGGATATGTATCCATATTTGGATCAACACATTCCAACACATTTCCTTGCTCAAGCAAAACTCTCACATGATCATTGAGTATCAACACATTGTCCTCACCATACTCAACTGGCCTTCTCCCTGTGACAATTTCAAGAATCAACATCCCAAAACCATAAACGTCGCACTTTTCGTTCACCCTTAAATTCTGACATGCCAATTCAGGTGCTACATAGCCTGGTGCACTTTGGAACCTGTTGCTTATCACGTGTTTATCAAGCTTTGTCACGAGCTTTGCCAGCCCAAAATCTGATATTTTCGGGTTGAAGTTCTCATCAAGGAGGATGTTGCTAGGCTTTATGTTGTAGTGTATGATTGCTGGCCTAAACGCGTGGTGCAAATGTGCTAGTCCCTTAGCTGTCCCGAGCACAATCTTGAATCGAATGGACCAACTTAAACTGTGTAGTTTGTCTTGTAAACTTCCTTGTGGTGCATAATCTGATACTAAAAGCTGAAGTTGAGGAGTCCAGTAATACCCTTTTAAGGATATCAGATTTTGATGCCTTGCTTTTGCTAAAACTCTGACCTCTCTATCAAAGTCCTCAGGATATTGGAGGATCTTTGATGTCACAAGCTTCTTGATTGCTACTATTCTTCCTTCCCCTCCCAATGGAGCCTTGTAAACAGTCCCAAATACACCTTCACCGATTTCAGATGCCTTGTTTAGGATTGATTCAAGACTGTTATTAGTCCAATCCGGGGACGGTTTGGTGTCCAACAACATGAGCTTTCCAGTAGCTAGGCTACCTGATTTAGAAGAGCTCGAACACATACTTTCCAAGGCATTTTCAACGAATGTCATCCTCTTTCGAAAAGAAGCATTTAGTAAGGCTATAACCATCACTCCAACAGCGATCAGAGCTGCAGCAGAGATTGCAACAATGGATGAAACACTGAGGAATCTATGGTGCTTGAAAGTTTTGTTGTTGCTTCTTGAAGTTCCATCGCCTTGGTTTTGACCACCTATTTGGTTTCCATAAGCATAAGGATCAAGAACCAAAGGCTTTGGCACATTCATTTTGCAAGGTCCTTTCAATAAAGGTGAACAAATGCCTAGATTTCCTTCCAATGAACTCTGGTCCAGATTCTGGAATATACTACTCAGCGGAAGGCGTCCGACGAGCTTGTTGTAGGATATATTAACAGCCAGAAGATTTCCCAGTTTTCCAAGTTCTTGTGGTATTTCACCACTCAATTGGTTATATTCTAGCTTCAAAATCTTGAGTTTTTTCAGCATTGAAAGGGACCTTGGTATTGAACCACTTAAATTATTATGGGACAAACTCCTGCATTTAAACAAATTTGACATTCAATTCAACAACTATAGGAAAATAAACAGAGCAAAAGTGATACACAAAATGAGGTATGTCCCTTTCTATAGAATTAGTCATCTGAGTTTTGATAAACAAAGTAAAATACAGTCAAACCTCTCTGTAACAGCGTTGTCTGTCCCGATATTTTCTTGGCTACATATAATGTAACATAACATGAAAGGTCGGTTCCACAGAAAACATGGTTGTTATAGAGGATGGCTGTTATCCATAGGCCTGACTGTACTATAATGAGATAAATGAGAATAAATGTACTTACAATAAGTAGAGGGATGAACAATTTCCAATCTCATCAGGAATAGGTCCAGTGAATGAATTTCCATCAAGTTGAAGAATTCCCAAGCTACCAGAATCACATATATCACCAGGAATTGATCCAACTAAAGCACTGTGCCGAAGATCCAACACCGTTAGATTCTGAAAGTATCCAACTTCAGGAGGCAATCTTGATTGAAAATTGTTCCAAGAAAGATTCAAGTATCTCAACTTGGAGAAAAGTCCAACTTCAGCAGGAATATTCCCAGTAAGATTGTTTCCTGATAGATCAAGAACTTGAAGTGATTCAAACAATTTGCCAGAACCAGAAGGGATTGAACCACTTAACTCATTTCTTGAAAAATCTGCTTCTTCCAATCCTATAGCAAACAGTCCCTTAGGAATGCTACCAGTCAATTTATTACCAGATAAACTCAAGTACTTCAACATGTTCAAATCACCAATTGAATCAGGCAATGTCCCTTGTAAACTATTGCCTGAAAAATCTAAGTATTCCAAGCTGCTCATGTTACTTATCCATTGAGGGAAATCTCCATTTATCAAATTGTTTGATAAACTGAGAAAAGAAAGAGCATTGAGCTTTTGAAGTGACTTTGGAATTTGTCCTGTGAATAGATTATTACTCAAATCTAATCTATTCAAGTGCGGACAAAAGCCAATATCAGCTGATAATTCTCCATTGAAGTGATTTCCTTGTAACAAAAACTCTTTCAACTGATGTAACATTGAAACACCAATTGGTACTAATCCAGAGAGTTCATTATGTGAAAGATCTAATGTTCTAAGCCTTGTCAATCCCCATATTCCCCCAGAAAATCCCGGGTCACCAGAAAAATGGTTTCTTGAAAGATTGAGATGATTCAAACTTGTGCATTTTGAAACTGTTTTAGGAAATGCACCTTCAAGAAAATTCCCGGCCAGGTTCAGATAACGTAGGGAATCAGCACAATTATCAAACATGGTATCAGAGACAGCTCCAGATAACGAATTCTCGGACAGATCAATAAACTGTAAAAAAGAGGTCACACTTGAGAAAGATCCAGGGATATTCCCCGTTAGGCCGTTATGACTAAGGTTGAGATTTTCAAGATTTGTCAGCAAGACTAACTCGGGGCTAATTGCACCAGTAAAGTTGTTGTTTGATAAAGATAATACCTTTAAAGACTGCAACTTCTCGAGCCCCCTACCGATCTTTCCTGATAAACTTAAGCCATTTAAGTTAAGTTCAGTGACTCTACCATTCATTGGATTGCATTTGATGAATGCCCATGCACAAGGAGAGTTATCATCTTCATTCCATGATGAGAGTTTTGTGTAAGGATCAAGAATAGTTGATTTGAAAACAATGAGGCCTAAAACATCATCATTAAGCTGCAGATTAGTATTATCATCAGCTAATAAAGATCCATACAATAAGCCAACATGAAGTATGAGAACTAAAAAAGGACTAAAAGATCCCATTCTATAGAGAAGCAAACAAATGTTCTTTTTCAGTTAAAGAAGGGAATGGAAACTGAAAGGGGAAAAGGGTGTGAATTTTAGGAAGTGGAGTACATGTTTCATTAGATGAATGTTGAGTTTGGGATTATTGTTAGATATTCATGTGTACAAGGTGGAAAGGAAAATGAACTAACTGTATTCACAAGAGAGATAGAGAAAGAAAGACCAAGACTTGTAGTTTATTTAGTGGCTCTTGTGAGTTTTGTGGTGGTCCTTGTGAGTTAGAGGGTGATGAGAAAAAGTTTTCTTTCATCTTTCCTTTTTTGGTTTCTAGTCCCCCACAATACATCCACAGCTGGAGTCTTTGTTGTTGGTTTTTTTTTTTTTTTTTTTTTGTTTTTTGTGTGTTGTGTGTGTGTGTGTCCGGGGGGGGGGGGGGGGGGTGAGAGTAGGGGGTAAGGGTTGGGGGTAAGAGTTTAACTTCTATTACACGTTGATAGTGTAATTTTTTTTATATTGTAGATTCCCTAAAAGGTAGTTATAGATAACTTTCCATCGTACGTCACTAAAAGTTATAAATTAACTACGGATTCGTCACTAATCTGTTGCAGAATAGAATAATTGATAAATTTTTATTATGCAACGGTCGATGTTGTTCCTATTTCTATTTTTTGTAGTGATCAGTGGAATTAGTAACTAACAAAATAAGGCTTGCAAGATTAAATTATATGTTAGCGTGCATAATCTTTACTCTATCAGATTAAAGTAAGCTGGAACATTGGATTAACGATCCAAAATAAGCTTAATTTGGTAAGTTAGAAAATAAAGCAAATATTTAATCTGCTATAATCTTTAAAATAAACTAATGATGTAAACATTACATTTCAACTTTGTTTCATGCTCAAACACTATTTTAACTTACAAATATTCCTTTTCAACTTCAAGTTCAAATACTATTATTTTATAATCTCAACCAAATCATGTATAAACACCGACTTAAATATCACCATTTTAGAAGTAGTTTTCATATTTGACATTGAATTGATGTCAAACAACCTCACAACAAATTATCGTGGGTGTTGGGATAGATGAAATTTTGCTATCTCGATTTCGAGCCCTGAATGGGAAAAACCCAGAAAAAAAGACTTACTCTTTTAATGAATCCTACATTGATGCAAATTTAGATTAGTCGACCCAGTAAATTTCAAATACTAAAATGGTTATATTAAAAAAGAAAAGAGTCTCACAACAAAATAAAACATAGGAATATAAACATGAAAACATATAAACTCATTGGATGAATGTAATTTGGCAAATATTATTTTAAGAAGGTAAAGTTTGAAATGAAAGAGGAAAGATAAATGGAATCTAACGAGAATGTTGTGGTTGTTTGAACAAAAAAGACAGCAAACTGTAAAAAATGATGAGACAATCAACAAAATGGTCCAAAAGATAAGTCCATCTGACACATTCCCCTACCAATTCCAAAACCTAGTAAATTTCACTCATTTTTTAATTGCATTTTAATTATTTTTCTTTTTGCATTTTTTGAATTTTTGGATTATTCTTTAGGGCTTGTCAATCATGTGTCCTTTGTTTCACCATCTATTGCTTTGTCCTTTCATTTTTTCTGTCAATAATTTTCAAATAAATATAAAGAAATCCGAAAACCATTTCCTTTGTAGTGTTTCACTTCCAAGAATTATTATTTTTTGAGTATCATTCACCTTTTACAGCATATTTCGATCAAATAAATTAAACAATTTTACCTTTATATAACATGTTATTTGTCGTGATCAACCTTTTGAACATCTATTAGTTTAATTGGAAAGTAAATTTAAGTTAATGAGAAAGTCATATATACTAAATATATAAATCAAGTTCAGTTTTTTGTAGATTTTACTACGGCAAATTTATACTCCTAATGTTTTCCAACTCAGAAAAATTCTCTCTTTTTTTTCCTAAATAAAAACGTGTATAAATGAATTATTTGCATGCCTTTTCTAACTTATTTAAGTTACATATGTATCCTAAAAGCTTTTGGTTTGAGAGTTTTTCATTTTGTTATCAAACAATTTTAATCATTCCTTAAAGTTAATGAGATTTTTTGGTTGAAACATGCTCTTGATTTTGCGCGAGAAACGGAAAACAAAGAAATGACATTACATACACGTAATTAAAAAAAATAATACACTTCACATAATTTTTCTAATAAAACACACACTTCACATATATATAATCACAAGAAACAAATGAGGGTCACGGGTGCAACTTAAAATTTTGACTAATGTGAAAGATGCTAAAAGTTAGCAGGTCCACACACCTATGTTTTGTTCCTTTGCCTTTATCATCTTGTCCCAAAATTATTATTTTTTGTTCCTAAAACAATTAATGAACTTGTGTTTAATTCGGGGACATAAAGTTCATTATAATCATCTTATTAGAAAATGAAATCTTGAAATGACGCGTTATATATTATCAGTATAAAACACAAAGATATTTTTCGTATTATAAATCTTACCCCTGGAACTGTTGGTTTCATTAGAAGGACCATCACCAAGGAGAAGAGTAATACCTCAAGTGAATCTTTTATTTTTTATCTGGCATTTGGTAATTGTATTAGGACCCGATTAAATTTGAACTTACGCTGAAACGCTCCATAAGCATTGGAGATAATAAAAGGCTCGACCTCTCTAATTAAAAATAAATAAGTATTTACTTGTCATTCCACCACAATTCTTGTTGGTTTCCTTAGATGACTCCTACGTGCACTTTGAGCTCTGTGATTTTTATACATTAGTATATATTATTATTATTATTATTATTATTATTATTATTATTATTATTATTATTATTATTATTATTATCTCTTTAAAGAATGCTTTTTATTTGATTGTTGACGTTTGGTTCTTCAATTCACTGGGATTCTCAATATATAATATTTCTTTAGTCTTCTGTTTTGATGCAACTGTTATACTTTCGTCTCTTTCTTTTTTCTTTCATTTTACCACTTATGTAGTTGTATATTAAGAGACATGTAATATTTATAACACACACCCTTTTCCCCCCGATCACATTCATTCCATCATACTCATTAGTGGTACATATTAGTTTAATTAGTATAACCTATATTATAAGTAAATTTTATAGTTTGAAAAGTTAGTTTAAAAGAGAAAAGATCACATCAATTTTTACACTAGTTGATTAAATGAAATTGAGTTCTTGATATTTGATACTTGAGAACGTTTTATAAAAATTTGGTTTACATAAAAAAATGGACCGGAAGTCATAAATTTGGGATTATATATGAAAGTAACATTTCTTGTTCTTTTCTTTAATGTTCTTAGATTTAACTCAATTGCATGATGTGGAATGTAGAAGTACAGGTCAATGAGACACATATAATCATGTGATCATTATTTCAAACCTCAAACTTACCCTTAATACAATAATACACACACTGACACACACACACACACTATTTAATCTCACATTTACCGTATGTATCCATTATAAAATATAATTACATAATCTTCTCCAATAGTTTCAGGAAAATCTCTTTTATCATCGGAAAAGTTAGTCAAGTAACCTATCTCACTCAAATTCGATTTAGTACTATTTTTTTCCCAGTTAACGTACGTAAATTGAGTTAACATGCAACTTGAGATATAATATAACTCTATTTTAGCCCCATTAGTTAACATGGTTAAGATCGAAAACATAAAGCACTAGACTGATAAGACGTTACATGAGGTGATCAGTATTATTAATTCTCTCATGCAATGAATGGTTCACGTGAGAAGATCTATAACAAGAGACAAATTTAAAATTTAAAGTGTAACGTACTATCAGATTTACTAATCTTTTTGTGACGAATTAAAGTTAGAACTTACTTAGTGTCAACAGAAGCAGCTCCACTTGCTACTGATGATGGTCAGTGACATAGACCATAGTCATTTCTGTCGAAGTGTTTGAGAGCGAGCATATATTTTTTTTCCGGACAGAATAACTAAAGACCCTTCTAAACTTGACACGCTTTATTCAAATCCATTAGGTATGATCCCAATTACCTCCTTGAATTTGGTGTTTTATAATCATCATATCCTCAAACAATATAATTGGTCCTAATTACCCCATATACTTGACTTTATTTCTATAATCCAAGTGATTTTAAACGTCGTTTGGCGCGTAAGAGTGTAAAATAACAACCACATTATATTAATCTAATGTGTAAAAAATCTAAAGTACCATTCTTTTATATTTAGTCATTGCAACGGCTATTTTATTATCATCCTCCTTGTATCTTCTCTATTCCTTTATTAAAATACAACCCAATTTTTCCTTCTTTAACCATTTTTCTTTTGAATTGGTAACGGTTATAGAAAAGTCATGTATAGGAGGGTCATTAGGAGGGGGTAACGATTATAGAAAAGCTAAGTACAGAGAGATAACTATAGAACGTGACTAGATATAGTGTAAGGGAAATTTAACTAAAACGCGCCAAATTCATCAAGGAAACTTTACGCATTATGCCTAATCTAAAAGCTTAAGCTAGCTGATAAAATTAGAGAACGTTAATTTTTTGAATCCCTGTAGATGAAATTTCTGCACTCTGTGGTACGACATACATATGTCAGTGCTCATTAAAACTGGTCGATTCCTAGTTTCCCACCTTCTATACATAGAGCAGAATCTAAGAAGGGATGCCAGAAGCACCGATTATATTGTATCTCATCATATGAGAGAATATAATGGGTATCCTGTGACTCATTTTGATTTCCCATCTGTGAGGTTTTGTCAGGTTCGATGAACACAATTGCCTATCACATGTTTAAAAGCCCACAAGTAAAATGATAGCTATGCATCACTGCCTCATATTGCTGCTATATATTATCATCTCCTTCCTATATTTTGAATGTATATATTGTGACCGACTAGCTCATGATTTTTACTAAAAGAGTCAAAATATAATTTATATCTTTTAAGGAGAATTCAACATATGAGTCGGCCTGGGCTGAACTTCGATCAAGCGGTCAAAATGGATTTTGAATAAATAAATGGACGGGTCGTTAATCTGTCCAAATTATACTTGGACTGAGTCAAAATGGGCTAAACAATGGGTAATAGCTCAATCCGTCCAACTCTTATCAAAATTTAATTTCTTTGTTTGTTCTTATAATAATCAGTTTAAGTACCGAATAATGTAGAATTTCCCCCTATACTATGGCTATTATGGGTCAATTTGCGCTACATATATATTAGCCCAACTTGATGAGCTGAATTGGACGGATTAAAATGGATTGAATAAATAAATTAGTGGATCATTAACCCGTCTAAACTTGAGCGGATTGGAAGGGTCATGTTTTCATGTGCAACTTTTGCCACCTTATATATACAACAACAACAACAACACATCTAGGTGTAATTCGCATATAAGTCCGGGAGAAATATGCTCAATGGGGAGGGAACTAAGTCAATTGTCTTAGGCCCCCCAAAATTATTGTTTTATAGATTATTATATATCGTAAAAAATGTTATTAATAAAAGATATTAACTTTTGAAATGTGATAAAAGGTTTTCAAACAAATAACTCCAATTTCA
The DNA here is from genome assembly GCF_029784015.1 of Lycium ferocissimum. NCBI lineage: Eukaryota > Viridiplantae > Streptophyta > Magnoliopsida > Solanales > Solanaceae > Lycium > Lycium ferocissimum. Next base: position 676,271 of record NC_081342.1, on the reverse strand, counting down.
TAACAAACATGTATATATAAAAATGACTAATTTGATGACGATATTGATAAAGTTTTTTTAAAAAGTCTTTTGTAGTAGTATTTTTTTAGAGCTGATTATTTTAATTTGAAGTACACAATTGTTAACGAAAAAAATTATTCTATTAATAAACTTAAGGCCTTTTATCATGGTTTGGCTTTAGACCACAAATTACGTTGAGCCGCCCCTGAAAAAAGTAACCTTATATAAACATAAAGTTAAATCTTGACCTATCTATATAGTGTAATTTTCCGATCAAAGATAGTCGATTGACTCTCTATGAACAAGAATTGTTCCGCTGTCTATATATTGTGTAAACAGAAAAAATTGCCTGAACAAGGGTAAAACTTCTTGTGTCAGTCGATCAATATTGAAGTAAACAGAAAAAGTAGGTTGTGTAACTTCGCGTATACCACATATTATATTACTTCCCTTTTTATGTACAGAAAAATTTTCAATTCAAAAAATGAGATTCTCAAAAATACCTAAAATTTACGTAAATACAAGATATTACATTTCATTTCTTTAGTTTGAATATATATACACATACACACATTACACATAAGAATTTGAACCAATATGTCATGGTTTTCTTTTGTCCATGATTGATGTTGTTTTCACTGACGAGAAATGCTTACGTGCTGTGAGTTATGGGATGAGTTATCATAATAACTGGTACAAGGTTCCAAGCTAAATAACGTAAAAGTTTCAAAGATCTTTATTCCATTACGATAGACGTATATTAATCAGATAACTAATATTTTTGTAACAATTTTGAAGTTTTGTTAAATGAAATGTCACAAGTGCCCATTGATTTTTCTTGGTTAACCATGGTGCAATATAATGTTTGTTCGTTTTTCAAAACTATTCAAACATATGAAATGAGAAATAATTATTTTAATTTGGGAAAATAGTGCTTTTGGTCCCTGTGTTATTACCTTATTCCGGTTTTAGTCCTCATGATGTTCGACTAGGAAGGTGTGGCCCCAGTGGTGGATAGGATTCGGAAGGGAGGTTGAGATGGTTCGACCATGTGCAGCGAAGATGCGTTAATGCGCCAGTGAGGAGGTGTGAGAGGATGACAGTGGTGGGCCTGAAGAGAGGGAGGGGTTGGCCAAAGAAGGCTTGGGGAGAGGTGATTCGGTAGGATATGGCGCTACTTCAGCTTACCAAGGACATGCCCGGTGATAGGAGGGGTTGGAGGTCGAGTATCAGGGTAAAGGGCTAGTAGGGGGCCGCGAGGATTTCTTTTCCGTATTAGGAGTGTTATTATCTTTGTTCACTCGCTTATTTTTCTAGATCTCCATATAGCTTGCTTGTTTCTTTCTTTCTTTCTTTCTTTCTTTAACGTCATTTATCCTATTATATGTTGCTATTACTGCCTATTATTATTGTTGTCTGATAACGAATCGATTTGGGGATGAAGCCAAATCAATTCAAACGCGGAAAATTAAAGGATACGAAGAAAAGGGATGAGAACTAGAGGGATAGATACTTGACACGAATGGGGGAACCCTATAGACAAATCTAGGTATATTAAACCTAAACCCTTCTAATTTGAACTCAAACACTCACAAGGACCAAAGCAATATGAATCAAGGCAAGAAGTTCACTTGAAATCCACAAATGAACAATCTTCATGAATTCATTGGAAATAAAAGGTTCTACAACCAACAATGGAATCCACCATCATATGACTAAACTAACACTAGATTCTACCTAACAATCTATCACTCAAAATATGAGTATCTCTCAAATATTCATCATCAAAGTCTCCCTAATGAAATGAAAAGACAAGCTATATATACAAGCTAAATAAAGAAGACTACTAGACAATTACAATGCTACCCTTAATGAAATAAGGGCTTCGTTTGGTTAGTCCTCTTAGTGTAGTCTTCAATTCAAGGATTGACCTTCAATGGCCAAACACGCCCCTCCTTGCATAGATGGCCCTCTAATCAACCTTGCATGTATGACTTTCTTGCAAGCATAACCTTCCTTGCACAAATAGCCAACTCCCGATCTTGTCCAAGTTTGCAAGTGTAGCCAATTTGCAGAAATGTCCCTATTTGCACGTTTGGCCACTTTGCGTTTATACCCTTCTTGCACTTCTAGCCACTTGCGCATTTGGCCCCCTTTCTAGTAGCTTCTTCTTCAATCAACTCCCAAACCACCTTCCACACATCGCAAGCCATCTTGTGTGGCTTGTAGGAGCCTCCAAAGGCCTTCAATGCCATCCTTATCATCCACCGCTTGTAGAGCTTGAAGTTTCATAACTTGGCTTTGGATGTAAGTCTTTAGATGAAGTGTGCCATGTAGGATTATATCATTGTCTTGGCACCTTTTCTTGAGCCTAGGGTCTATGGAAACACCCTTCCTACCTCCCAAGGTAGAGGTAACGTCTCGTCTGTTCCTACTCACTTTCCCCTCACCATGTGGGAATATCACGGGCTTTGTTGTTATTGTTGCTGTTGTTGATATTCGACTAAGCACATTTAACCTTCGATTAATCAATATGAGTGGTTTTGGTCCAATCACTAACGGATCGGAGCTCAAAGAAACAAACGGACAATTAATTCCTAAGAAGGGCAAGTTGGGTATTAAAAACACTAAAATAAGAGTAACCTAATTTTACCATTTTATTTTCACATTGTCCTCGTGATAGAACCTTCTTCCATCTGGATTTAAAGAAATATTTTGACTCTAAACGTTGAGTAGCTTTTGTGATATTTGTGCATGGGAACTGGTAGAACTAATTCTGGAAAAAGACACCACCCTAGCTGGAAGTGGAACCTGAAAGAGCTTGGGACATGGCAGAGGACATCATTATAAGCGTACGTAGACACAAGTCTGAAAGAAGCCATTGGTTACTCTAAACAATGAGATTCATAAGGATGTGAAGCCAAGAAGAAGATTATATAATTAGAGCACTAAAGACGAGTTAATAATTATTAGCAATAGAATAAGTTAACTTTTAGAACTACCAGTATACCATACACAGATACAACTTTGTGCTAGTACATACGATATATATATACAAGAAAATTTAGGGAGGCAGTTCTTGAGTATAGATATCATACTTGCATGCATTATAGCTCTCTATTCACCTCTTTCTCTTGTTTCTTCTCCTTAGGTGGAAAGGAAGATATATGTTTCACATGTTTATCCCTCTTCATTCGAAGCATTTTTGCTGTGAATCCAAATATCCAATCAAAAATGGATTAAAAGACCCGCTGGCGTCGAGTATAATTAATCTAAAATTTTAAATACCCAACTTGCCCTTCTTAGCATCTTAGCAGTTAACTGTCTTTTTTTTTTTTTGCTTTGTTAATGATTGACCAAAAGCACTCATATTGATTAATTGAAGGTTAAATATGCTTAGTCGAATAGCAGGAGGACTAAAATCAGAATAGGGTAATAATACAGGGACTAAAAATGTCATTTCCCCTTTTAATTTTTTCCCAAATTCTTACTCCAACATTTTGATATTGCTTTCTGCCAACACTCCACTTTAGCAAATTTGCCATTGTTCTCTTGTTTGGATGAATGTGTTTGGCTGTAGTGTGTGTGGACACCCTAAATTTTGGCCTTCCTTTTGAATGAAAATTTTATTCCATTGAGTAGAATTATGGCTTATTTCTGACAATTGCCTTCTGTCATTTTCTATGTTCCTCTTGCCCCATTGCCTTTCCTTCTGCTTGCAAATTTTAATCTAAGAATATAATTAAAACTAGGGTAAATTTTGGATCACCTTCGAGGTATATATCTTGACACGTGAAATTTGTCGTAAAAGTTTTTGATCGAGTTCGAGTTACATTGGAGCTATGTTAAAGTCAAGGATAAATTGAGACGATTTGCTAATGACAAGGATATTTCGTTATGATCTTCGCTGTAATTTAAATATAGGAGCTATAATTGTTTCTCATCCAAACCTCCTTTGCCGGAAGTTAAGTCACGCCGTATATAAAAGGTCAATTTATTTTATCTACATACAGTAGATGATGAACTCCCTTACTGAAAATCATGCGTCTTTTGTTGGCACGAACGTATAATGAATGTCAATCTTAAAACACTTCAAACAATACAAGGTAAATATAAACGTTTTTTAAATTAATATATTGATTTATGTAAAGGAATAAATTAAAAAAGAAAATCAAACTTCCCATTTTCATTTCAAACTCAAAGAATTGTTATTATAGAAACACTTGTTTCAACTTAGAGAGAGAGATTATAATTCTCATTAGAATACCAGACAAAACAAAGTGAAGAGAAGAATTTAAAAGTACAACGTTAAGTTTTGGAGTAAAGAATTATAGAAATTAAAGTACACAGTACTTTTTAGAGTTTGGATTCCTCTTGTGAGGAAGGTACAAATCATCAGGGTAACATCAAATACATATAGACACAAAGGCAAAGACAAGATTGCATTAAGAGGTAGCAAAAGTATTTTACTTTTTCGATTTCTTGACTTGTTTTGTTTTCTTCTTTTGGGCAAAAAGTTTTTTCTATAAATCATCATTAATTGAAAAGAAGGTCCAACAATAATCGTCCAACATTGCACCTTAATTAAAATATGAGATGCAACTTTTGAGTTGTTTGAAAGTGTAGTAATTAAAGCACACTTGTGTGTTAAAGGGGTATGTAAATTTGGACTATTAAGTGAAACCAAACAATTCAATTTGCCATTTGCACTCTCCTAGGGTGCGATTATAGGAAGCTCTATTAGCGAATGCAGTCGCGATGATCAAAGCCTTGCTGCTTGCTTGGAATCAAACAGGCTTATCATGCCTGCCCAAGGCCAAATCCAACTTCTGATGGGCCGTCACTGTCAATCCAAATAATATGCCCTTGAAGCCCACATTCACTTTTACAACTTACAAAGTCCAGCCCGTACAAGGCTAATGTAAACCATGTTTGCCATTGTACTTCTAGAATTCGAAAATTATAGTATTTCTTATGCATTAATATATTATTGAAATTTGATTATTTTTTTCGTTAATTGGAATGTTGAATTCAAAAATACAAACATGGGTAAATTTGTTGTTCATAGAATGTAGAATTGAAAATAGTGAAACTAAAATAATTTAGTAGGTAACTAGGTATATGATTTGTTACTTTACTGTTACAATCATAAAGTTTTAGTTATTTTAATGTAACAAGAAACAATTATGTTACTTTACTATAGAATTAGTGAATTAAAAGTAAAAAATCAACCAAACTCGAACAAACACACCAAATTAAAAAGAGGAAGATCAAATATTATTGCATATCTATCATCTCCACTTCCATCTTCTCCATTGAAATCTCCTCTCATGTTATTGACAAATTAAAAGATGGAAAAGATTTCAATGAAGAAGATAGAAAGTGAAGATGATTGATACACAACTTCTTGTATTCATAATTTACTGGCCCGACTAATCTATACTTCATGTTATACAAGACAACGAAAAAGCATTATAAAATGCGCTTTAGCTGACAAACTAATGCGTAAGAAAACGACGATTGGCGATCTTTTATACTATCACATGTCACAAAAAGATAAATTTCATCTATAATTTCATTTGGAAATTCATTTATGATTTGGAACAACGAGATTTGCATTGTATTCTAGATCCTACAATTACCATTTCTCATGAGAAATTATAGTATTTTTCTTCAATTTTGTTGTTATCTAAATTTTTTTTGGTAAATCACTGATGAAACATGGTTTTTATCTGAGATATCTTTAATATGCTGACATATTGAATCTTGAAGATTCTTATTTTTGTCAGTGCTAATTAAATGGGATGCCCAATGTGAAATGGTAACTGTTTAAATGAACTTACTAAATATAACTGTGTTTTTCTTTAATGTCAAAAACTTGACTTAAGGATGTAATTGCAAATGTATAGCCAAATATGGAAGTTAAATAATGAACTTCACTAGCTCATAACATATGAAAGCTAAAGACATAATATATCATTTATGGACGTCACTTCATAGTGAAAGACGTTTCACTGAAAAGCACTAATTTAGTAATTTTGATGTCAAACACCTTCTTACAAGTATGTAATACTTGCAAAAAATAATTTATATGGGAGTTACTAATATATATATTTTTTTGTAATACTTAGTCCCAATAAAATTGTTAATCTCGAGTCACTTTATTTTTCCTTTTTTCTTATGACCAGACTAAAAGGTTGAGCCTGAAGGTTCACTTTTTTTTTGTTTTTTTTTTTTTTGATAACCAAGAATTTCCATAGGATCAATGTCCCATGATTCAAAGCTCGATGGATAATAAACCCTCATCTACTCAAATACGAGGCTTCTAGCTACGACAAATTTTCAACCCGTGACATGCGCCTAACCAACACATCACAAGTTGCACCGTTACCACTTGATGGAAGCCCTAGGGCCTTTGAATGTGAAAGTCAGAAAACAAAACATTGTACTATCTTTCAAGACAATTTTTTTCCTTGTCACTAACTTTAGTATTCCTGTGACAGGTACAGCAATATGCTGTTCTTCTTTTCTCCTCTAACAAACATTTCAAAGTACAAGAGAAGCAAAATGGTAGAGGTTGTATATAACCACCAGAAACAAAGCTTACTCTCAGGGTGTAACTGTACATAGTGTGCCCAGATCAAGAACTGATAACCATATGCCTTGAACTAATTGGATGAATTTGTGCAAAATATTGGGGCTCAATGTGAATAAACTGCAGAACCCTTTTATCCTAAAGGGTTGAACTACGCGAACGAGTCAAGATATTTACAGGAATGCCTTCGGTTGTATTCTAGCAAGCTTCCATATGTTCGATCCCAAATTCCAATGTAAAGAGACACATCGTCCGGACTCAAAGATACCCCTGATATCTCACCGAAAAGATCAATTTCCTGACGTTTCTTGTAATCTGACTCGGTACTGTAAATGTGGACAAAATCTGCAGGTTCAGCCACTACCAGGAATCGTCCATCGGATGAGAAACGGATAGATCTAGCAGCACCGATGTTTCCCTTGAGAATGGCCGTAGACGAGGACAAGTTTCTCAAGTCCCAAATTCGACATGTCTTATCTTGATTCCCAGTGGCGAATGTACGTCCATCTGGATGCCACGCACAAGCAAAAGAGTAGTCTAAATGACCAACAATTGAAGCCACCGTCTGTTAACAGCAAACAAGCTCCCTTAGGTCAGATTTTGGAAGTTCAGCAAATGGAGAACTCATATGAAAGCCGAAATACAGAGAGATGTCTATCTTTGAAGGAAAAAGAAAATTTTGAAGCTCAGCACATTGCAAATATTTGCATTTTTTTAGAACACATTTTCCAAATAATCAACTCATCATAAGTGCAATAACCATATAGACCTAACATGCTTCAGAGTGGGCTTCCGAATTAACAGAACTGACATGCCGTGTTTACATAATCAAAAAGTTGCACTTTATCTGACTTTGCTGTAGTTCCAGTACGAGTGAACCAGCTAAAACGGAATTTTAAGATTTAATAGTATGTACATGTATTCGTTTCCTCTGGGCATTTAACGATCAATAGTACTATCAGAATGATTCAATGGATCTAAAGAAGGTAATGGCTAAAAATTTACAATACCTTTCCATTCCGGGAGTCAACAAGTAAACCATCTAGATCATCCCCAACAACAGTAAAAAGCTTGCTATCTGGGCTCATCGAGGTGTGCTGTGAAATAATAAATACATGAGCTCATAAAGGATGCAGCTTTAAACAGAACTGAAATATCTGTGCATGTAGACAGGAAGAAATAATTTTTAATCCAGATGAAAATTGGAGAGAAGTTAAATATCTATTCAGACATATAATGAATATCCAAACCCCCCCCCCCCCCACAACCCATATCCCCCTACTTACTACTTTTTTATCTTCACTAGGTGGGTTAACGAGGGGAAATATGTTATGCTTTTTCCATGACGACTGACTTTGAGCTTTGAGCAAATGAAAAAACTTCAAATAACCCATTAAAGCACGGCAAAAAAATTTGCAAGCTAAAAACAAGTTATGAAGTCAAAAGAGTAGTTAAACAAATGCAACAATGAGCAGCATAGGAGGTGGAAAAGGGAAAACATGAAATTGAGCATAAAAGAGTATCTCAGGGGTATGTCAGAGCAAAAAGCAATCATGTTGGCAATCTAATATATAAGAAGTTGCACCATCGGCCACAGTGATTGTACTACTCATTGCAAGCCAAATCTCAAATATTCATCCCCCATAAATTAGTCAACAAATGAGAATGATGGGATTTATCCTCAAATGCTAGGCCTTCATCCAACTATCCCCTCTAATATACCACCAAACTAAACCTGAATATATAAATCCTTTGATCATTACTCAGATACTAAAAGCCCATTGTTGGGCTGTCACAACACAAGGTCTTAAATCACAGAGTAAATAAGAAAGAACTTAAATAATCACTTGCAGCCTCAACTTATTCCAGAAAGTTTGTAGTGCATCTAAAGCCTCATACTAGAATTTCATTTAATTAAGAAAAGGCCTTATACTAGAAATTCATGCAACTAATCTAGCTCACCAACAAAATAGATGGTGATGATGATGATGCAGAGGAGGAGGACAATAATATTTATACTTCGTGGACAACCAAAAACTACAAAAGTAACTAATGATAGGAAGTCAAAAAAGGCAAAGAAATGGGAAGAACAATAAGTTGCAGTAAAAGCACGTAAAAAACTGACATTGACTGGCCAAGGGAAGCAGAAGTGGTTCATTTGCTGAAATTTTTCCATGTCGTACTCTCTCACACCACAGTCATTGTTGGCTGCCATAAAACGAGGCCCACAACTGCACAATGTTTATACTTAACTTTCATCAGTTGAAGTTTCAAACTAAGCTCAACAACTGATTATTATAACATTCATACTATGTACCTGACACTTTCGTATATCTCAATGGCATTTGTGATTGCATTATCCTCATAAGTGGTCCTTGCACAGAAGCTAACCCCTGGCTTGTCCAAACTCTGTAATATTTGAAGTAAAGTTAAGAAAATACCACAAGAATGTACATAGTAATCAGTAGGACTAATAGCCTTTGGCCAAGCTTCTAAAATCACCTTATTTTGGAAAGTGCTTTTCAAAAAGTACTTTTGGCGAAAATCAGTTTGTGTTTGGCTCTGATCAATTTGAAAAGCACTTTTGAGCAGCAATTAGTGTTTGGCCAAGCTTTTAAAAAGTGTTTCTAATTGTATTTTCTCAAAAGTGCTTTTGAGAAGAAGCTACTTCTTCAGCTTCTCAAGAACAACTTCTGCTTTTACTCAAAAGCACTTTTTCTTCTCCTAAAAGCTTGACCAAACGCCTCAACTTTGAAAAACAAGCAATTTTTTTTAAAAAAATAAAAATTAAAAAACACTTTTGGCCGCCTTGAAGAAGCTTGGCCAAACAGGCTATTAGCTGAAAGGACTTTTTTAAAATCTGTTTCCACCAACAAACCAGCTCTGTTTCACTAGTCCAGCTAGTCTCAAATATTAGCAGTCATTAAGAGAAACAGGAAAGTATCCCAACTACCTTACAAATGAGTTCCCCTTGGAAGCCCCCAGCAACCACAAAACGGTTCTTCACTGCCATCGTGCTGATTTGGGTTTGTGTCAGACCCTCTAACAAACTTCCTGCATGTTTCTAGAGGCCCAAAGCAACACAAAGGAGTAGGTAAAAACGAAGCAGAAAGAGAAGATATAGTTATGCAAGCAAAGAGGCAAATGTTAAAAAGGAAAAAATCAGTAGGAACTACTTTCTGTGTTGCGGTGGCGAACGCTGGAGGATACTCTCATACGGACCCCACCAACAAAGCCATAAATCAGAGTACTGAAAAGGCATATGCACACAAGAGTCAATTTTTCCCATGCTACATCCTGCATAAGAGGATTATTATTACATTGTATCATTATTTTATTCTTCAACTATTGTCGTTTCTTTTACTTTGGTTATCTTCACTTTGCTGTCAATACTTTTCTTTTCTTCGACACTTTCATCATAGCGTTTTTTATTCTTGTATTTGTCAACCCTGTTTTGATAAACTCTTTCCTTGAGCCGAAGGTCTATCGGAAACAACCTCTCTACCTTACAAAGGTAGGGGTGAGGTCTGTGTACACCCCACTCTCTCCAGACCCCACTGGTGGGATCACACTGGGTATGTTGTAGTTGTTGTTGTACATCACGCATAAGAGGAGGGAAAAAGAAGTAAAAGCATAACAAAAATAAAGAAGGTTTTCAGTTACCTCTGTTGGTACTATATGTCCAGAGAAGTTGACAACTTCTGAGAGGTTGCGGGAAATTGAAGACCAATGCATAAGTGAATCGTTCGAAATCAAATACACGTCATGTTTTGAAGTTGCCCACACCAAGTTCCTTAGCTGCCAACAAGAGTCATAAGAAGTCATTGAAAGATCTCCACAAAGAAAATTGACCCCAAATTATTTTTTTTAAAAGGGCCATTACTTAGGTGGCAAATACCACAGAAAAAAGATCCAATCTTTGAAACTGTAAGTAAAAGATGCTAGCCGCCGAAACCATCGCATATGGTATCTAACCACTTAGATGATAACAATTGACATGAATAGCGAAATAGAGATATAATTCATTTGGAAACCTAATTATTTTTTTCAATCACTGGAGTAAACAAATAAACCACTTCTTTTTCATTTGAATATGAATGGGAAAACAAAAAATACTACACAAGAAAACTGTGTCAGGCATAGAACATGAAAATTGTAAGAACGTGATCTTTCTCTTTAACTCCTTTTCTACTTCATGCCGATGAATTGTAAGAATATTTATCGTAGTGTATGCAGAGTAAATGCAGACCTGAAAATGGAGTATCGTAGGCTTCACCGATCTAGCATTGTAAAAGAATTCGTAGAAGTTGCCACCCTTCTCCACTTGTTTGCATTCCTGAAAATGTGTAAATGACCAGCAATGATGAGAATCTCACTAATTGGAAGCCCTTTAGCCAAATAAATTGTATAAAAATTGCAGTGTCGGAGACCTTATCCACAGCTTCCCCTGACGAAGGGATGTTCTCATAATTTCTGTACTGTTCGAGCCTTGTCAATCTGTAGCTTTCCCTGGTTACGTTCAATCCCTCCCATGTGATACCTTGTATATCTTTCCCTTTCCTTGCTTGTGCAGCTGATGTATCAGTCACTTTTGTTGGCTAAGAAAACATCAGAAATAAAATATGTTCAAATCATGGACCTTTGAATAACATAAGTATCAACAAGCGAGTCAAGTCTAACATATGCAAAAGCAATAATTAGCTGAACTATAAACAACCAATGAGGAACAAGGCAACATTCAATAGAGGCTAAATGAGGGAATAAGTAAATCAAGTTATGTTTTACTAACCATATCATCGTCATCAAGGTTTGTGTCCTCATTATCTAAGTCCCCCTCAAATTCATCCGATGAATCAGTCACCTCCTCCATGTAATCCGATTGATCAACCCGCATCCGCATGCCCTCCCACACCTTTCAACCCTGCATACAAGAAAGTCAAATAAAACCCAATGCACTGTTCCCTGATGAAACTTGTAGATTAAGGGTGTGTTTGGTATGGCGTTTCCAATTTTCCCCTATTCGGTTGGTCAAAATTTTTGGGAAACATTTTCTCTAGGAAAAGAAGTTACTTAAAGATGAGGAAAATGACTTCTTTAGTAGAAGCAGGAAAAACAAATTCTATAAATGGAATTTCACATTAAATGTCTCCTCCGCACCCTCCAACACAACTCACGTCCACCCCCCACCCCGCATAGGCCCCATCCCCACCACCCCCGTAGTGTTTGCCCTCCCGACATCTCCTACCCTAACCCAAAGAAACCCCAAAACGAGACGAAAACTAAATAAACACCTAAAGCTAAACTGCTATTGAAGACTCTAATGCTGAGTTATCATCAATTTGACTATTAATCCCTATCTCTCTGCCATACACAACCATTAATCAGAAAAAGTTTCCCAATCAAGAAAAGAAAGAACCTTCATTTTAGCTACCAAGAAACTCCTACAGCTAAACTAGCATTGGAAGAACACAATGCTGTGACTATCATCAATTCCAAACTAACCTATTTTTTTTATCATACACAACAAAACCAAAAAAAAAAAAAATTTCCTTGAATTAGCCAGAACAGCTCCTAATACTAAATCACCATAGAAAGCTATAATGCTGAAATTTTTGCTAATAACTCCATAAACCTAAGAAAAATATTCAATTCTACTAGTAATTACCAATCTTTTTGCCATACATAGCAAAACCAAGAAAACCATTCCACAAAAGAAAATAAAAAGAACAAAAAAAATCTTTCTTTGAATTACCCAAAACAAGTCCTATTATTAAACCACCATTGCAAGCTAAAAAGCTGAGATTTTTGCTTATAATAAGTCCATAAACCCAAGAAAAATATTCAATTTTACAACTAGTAATTACCTATCTTTTTGCCATACACAGCAAAACCAAGAAAACCATTCGCCAAAAGAAAATAAAAATTCTGTTTTAAAATTACCTAGAAAAACTCCTAATACTAAATCACCATAGAAAGCCATAATGCTTAGATTATTGGTAATAACACCATAAACCCAACAAAAGATCACAACAACACAAAGAAAAGAAAAAAACTGGGAATTTGTGCATAAGAAGAATAGTTACAAGAACTAACCAGAAAATTGTCTCAAATATAACACCCAAATGTATAAAGATTGAATTTTTAAGCTTCTTGTTGTTAGGCGATGTGAATGTATAATAGGCTTGGTGAATTATTACTATATGTGTGGCTTTGTAGGTATGATGATGCTACCCATTTGTTGGAGTTGGGTGTATATAATTGTTTGTAATAGATGGTATGGTACTCCCAAATCACTTATTCATTTATAAAATTAAATTAAATTTATTAAATTTTTTTCATCTTACTCTTAATATTAATATTCTTAAAAATAATCAATATTGATTAGAGTGTACTTATTGGAGGAATATGAGAATAATATAGTAATGTGTTATGAAGAATGTACGCTCAATATCCATTAATAGGCTTTTTTCTTGACCCTTTTTATGAGAAAATGACAAAAAATGGTACGTTGTATTTGCTAGTAAATTTATATGATTCTCTTAAGTACTTAATTATAGGTTTCGGGTTCAAGTTTTGAAAGTAATTTTTTTAATATGAAGCGCTCTTTTCATTAACGGGTCTTATCCAGCGTAAATTTGGATTAATTGAGTCTACGCGGAATGCATTCGAATTAATCAGGGTACAAGTGATAAAAGATAGTATTGATTCTTTAAATTTGTCAAAATTAGCACTTTTAATCTTCATCAAATCTTTTTTGAACCCTAGGGATTAAATTTAATAAAAGGATCCAAAAACTCAATGAAGTTTTCGTGAAATCTATAAAGACTACATCAAACACTAGAAATGTATCAAAACTAACATAAACTACACCTTCAAAATTTGCACTAGACATCATAAAATAAATCAAATGTGAGTTTCTGCAATTTTTTAAAAATATTCTCATTAAATCTAACAATCATTCTTTTTTGACACATTCAAATGACAAAATTGATTAGAGATATATTTTAATGACTATGCCATTTTATCCATTTTCTCCCTTTCTTACTGGTCTTTTTCTTTTCGAATACTTTTTCACTTTCTGTTCCCTTTAATTTATTGCAAATACTGGACAAATCTATTAAAAGGGTATTTTGACCAAGAAATTCTTCAATGGAACAAGAAGATTTTTAAAAGAACACTTGCGAAATGTCTTCCATTTAACAAAAATGAACAAGTAGACTTTTTAAGCAACACACCAACTTTGTCATTTTGTATATTTTTTTGGGTCAAAGGATAATATATAGTACATAATATATTAAATATTGTAGTATAAAGCTTGACTTTGTCCCTAAACAGTCTTTTTTCAAAAACTAAAGTTGCAAAAGGTGAAGGGACTTCATAAAGATTTGGTTTATGATCCCAAATGACTCGATCAACACGAATTTAGAAATCTAAAAACAAGTTTTGCTCGATTATATATATATATATATACAGAGAGAGACACACGAAGTGTAACTTTTTCTATATTTTCTAAATGTGTAAATCGGTAAAAAGCTAACCACTCAAAAAAAAAAAAACCTACAATAAAAGTGTTAACATGCATTTCTAAAATATATTCTCAATAATAGGTATTGCTTATGAAGACGTTTCTTTCCATTGAGCCTGTCTTTCGAAAAGTCGATATGCATGAATTTCTAGAGAACATAGGTCATTGGAGATAATTCCTTCCACGTGATTTTAAGTCTACCTCTTATTTTTAATATCGTCACTCACCATAGTTTCGTACCTACATATATACTGGTGCATTTAAAATCGATAAGACATGACCAAAAACGATGTTTTATTTATCTATTGTCGATGTGTGCTACTTTAACTATTGGAACAAGTCTTCTAAATTTCCCCTTCAGAGACAAGTTAATAAATATTTCTATTATGTCCAAATTAATTAGCCATGCTTAATATGTTATCAACAAAGACCTTGCATGAGAACTAGCCGAATTACAAAATCAAGCAGGATTTTGATCATGTCCGATTAATTATTTATATTCCCTTTCAAGTTCTTTGTCAGCAGATAAGCATCACAAAAAGTTATCATTATAGAAAGAAAATGCACATCAAATTGTTGATTACTTCCTTGCACTACAGAAACTATATAATTACACTTGAAAGAGCTAGAAAAGAGAGAGAAGAGTTTTATAAAATAGGTAGTTTATGCCTACCTTTTTATCTAAAAGCATTTGACGGACACAGTAACTCATGAATATACCTTTACTGATGGAAGATAACAGATATCTGGTAAATTAATCGAAACACAACAAATCAATAACATCGCTTTTATTTATTAGAAAAAATAAAGATGGAGAATACTTGTCATTGTATTGACAGTATTAGACGGCGATTTTGGACGACTTGGTCCAACCGATAGCCGTTTCCACAATCAAATGTCGGATTATTTAGTCCTTGGCTAATCAAGCAAGTAAAAACAAATACATATGATTATTACATCTAATTTCTTTTAAACATGAAAAAAGATCCAAATTTATCTCATTAATATTCCAATTTGCTGAACTTTGGTATCCGTTACACTTGAGTTATCTCATGCCTTATCGATAGCAAATCACCTTGTATTGTGCCATTAACGAAGCTTCAGTGTGAAACAAGCGGACTCCGTCAAATTCTTCAAGAAAAAATGACATAAATTTATTCATTAATTTGTCACTATGGTTTAAAATTAACCTTATATTGGAGATTCATAAGAAGTGAAGGATACAAACGAGACTTTTTTCTTAACAATACAAAAAAGATAAAAAATTTAACCGAAAACAAAAATACTCCCTCCAAAATAGTACCGAGATAAAATTGATCATTTCTCTTTAGACATTTATCTTGTTACCTATGCCAAAATTAAGACACGACAGATACCATGGTCGATTGGTCTCATCCCTATTTGAACTTTTGTTATGTGCTGTGTACCATACTTATCAATCATACCAAAATGTTGGCTAGATAAGCTCTAGCTAATTAATCATGAGTCATGACTGGTCTTTTCTGTATCCCCACATATATACATCTTTCAATAATGTATTCAATAATAATATAGCAACACATTTGTCAGCTCAATGTGAAATTGATATGATTGACCCCACATTTGGGACTGCTAGATAAATGGGATATGTAGATGAATAAGCCATCACTTTCGCAGAATTTGTTTATTTATTTAAAGCTTAATTTGAGTGCCACACCTTCTCTACGGAGTATAATTAATGAAATGTTGCATACAAATGTCATAATCATTTTGCCTGTATTCTTGAAGCAAAGGATTTATAATTGTCTGGATATAAACTAGTAGGAACCTTAATAATGCTTTGATCAAGAAATCAAGTATCACTACCAAGAAAAAGAAAATAAAAATTGTGTAGACTTGCTTTGAGCACTCTAATTTCTTCAAGAAAAATAATGTCAGAAGCACGATCCTGCTAATTAAGGCCACAAGCGCATCGTCTACAGAAAGGACGAGATGGCAGATATACACCTGCGGCGGACCAACCGACCTAATCCTAAAGTGCAACAACGAACATTTAAACTCGACAACTCAAATATATAGTATTCAAGCTGGAATTACCGCAGCTATTAGACTCCAAACTTGTCAAAATAATCTGATGCTTAATGATACATATAACTTAAAACTCTTTTCTTTAATTAGAGGATATGTCAAGCCGAAGACAAATCACAATGGTTCGCATTTTCACAGTCTTAACTAATAGTAAATATTAATCCTAAAATGTATAAAAATACACTAGATAAACTGCAAAAATTTATATACCAAAAGGGGTATAACGTGGGCTGATCCACGTTATACCCCAACTTTTTTTTTTAATTTGTCAGATTCAACGAAACCGAAAAAAAAAATTGCCATAAAACGTGGATCAGTCCACGTTTTACAAAATATATTTTGTGTAAAACGTGAATCCCTCCACGTTATACAAATATATATTTGTAAAACGTGGATCCCTCCCGACTCTCATTCAGTTGTTGCCCTAAAGTTTTCATCGTCTCCTCCGCCTCTTCCTCCATCTTCAACTTACAGAATTTTGATCTCCTTCTCCTTTTCCTTCTCCTCCATTTATTTTCTTTTTCCTAATTTTGAAGCAACTTGTTCATCCTTATCTTTTGTTGCTATCTAAATTAAGGTATTTTTTCTAGCTCATATAATTGTATATTTCTAGTAGATGTAGAATATTTGTTTGTCTTATATATCTTAATTGTTATTTTTTATTTGTGTTATTTTAATACGTATAAGATATATGTTTGTCTTATTTGTGTTATTTTAATTTGAACTTAAGATATGATTGTTAGAAGCTTCCGATTTGTTTAGTAGCACTTTTGAAGAAATTTGTTGTTATGTTACCGTTATTTTTGTGGATTGTTATATAAAATTTCGATTTGGTGACACTCTTCGATAATACATATGTTTCCTTTTCAATGCTCAACTGAATACTTGTTTTCTCCAATTAAAAATTAGTGCGCTTTAGATATTTACATAAGAGCTTTAGGAAGATCTACTCCTAAGTGGTTAACATTATCAACGGTCCAACATTATTTTTGTGGAATGTTATACCCTTTAATGTGATATTTATATTCGAAAATGAAATTTAATTGTCAAAATAAAGATACTTGTGTCATGATAATGCTTTATTAATGGGACCTAAGTCTAAGTGTGGATAATGATTTTGTCTATACCTTTATAGGCATTAATGTGGTCCACTATCGTTAGTTTCTAAATAAGGCGAACGGAAGTCGACTTTATCTAGAGTGCATATTTGTTCGCTAAAATTGGAATAATAATTTTTTTTTAATAGTAAGTTACTCCAAATAGCTTGCTTTGACTTTAATTTTTTTTTTATCTAAATGCGAGCTTCCACGGGTATGCGTACATCCAATATGTTATGTGTTAACACTCTAGGAGAAGCATCGATCACTGTGCTGTGTGGATGGTGCCTCGACAGACCGACCGGATGATATTTCCACGCCGCGCGGATACCGAATTTTGGAAGCACGTGAAGAGTCATCCTTTTCATCCTCGCATCCTTGACTACTTTGGCCCGTGCGGATTTTGATTATGTATCCGATTACCGCACTTATTCCCGAGACGCACACATTTCATCCGCGTACGGTGAGGCGACCATCACATTACAAGTGAGATCATGTTTGGTACGGTTGTTGGTCGAATGATGTTAATGCAGAAATATAGGTATTGTTGAAGGGCAACAATTAATCACAAGCTATTGGTCGTTTGGGCACCCGTCCGGATTGTTTAATGGTGTTAGTAGGAGAGAATATGTTAAAGGCTTAGATGACATTACGCATCGACCCCGTAAATTGTCGCGCAGGCAACAATGTTAGGTTGTACTTGCTATGGCTTTTGGCAAGACGATATTTCCGGATAACTGACACTTAATTTAGACTATATGCGTGATTAGCAACGAGTAGACAAGTGTGTGTGAAAGCATTGTCATATTTGTATATTTGTTTATGCCGCGCTTCGTCGAAGAGAGAGATTCAGTACGTGACCTTTAAAATTATATAATTTTATTTCGTTGTCCTATTTGGTAGTTATAAGGTTTTTATGTATTTATTTTAAATTTTTAATATAGGTTTGGGGGGAGCATTATACCGACGCAGCCCACCACCTGTGGCCCTTCGGCCCACACGCTCTTGCACGAAAGTGGACTCATCGTAAAGCTCGCGAAACGAGGCACGTGTTGTGCTACCCATACGTGAGGGACGTATTGGACAACCTAACAGACGGTCGTGTATTTTATCATAATTATGGTTGTTAATGGCGTTTTGATATAATTGTTACGCTTGTGTGTAATTTATTTATTTTATTATCATGTAATTTTATGTTCTTTCACAAGGCCATCAAACTCCCCGAGTGTCGCCCCGCGTGGCCAAGTTCCCCTTATTTGTGGGATCTATCGAGAGTGGCACATTTATTTATTAGAAGCAACATATTCTCGGACCATGTGCCGAGATTGATCTTTCTCATTACAAACGTGATAAACGGTATGCTATAACAAATGAGGTTCAACAAAATTTTGCACACACGCGAGCTTTTTGTGGGAAAATCGTCGCAAAAGGGTAGCCGAGTATGAAACCGAAGACCCGTAGTCATTATCGAGTATTTTTATTGGTATCCGTCACTCGCTCACTTTTATAGAAAATCCGCACATAATGTGCCTAGAGGATACCAACACATCAAATGTCGGTACGTACATTACATTCCATTAGACCACTATCAAATCTTGTTATTTAATTTTTTTATTTTTTTTAGGCTTTAGGACATAATCAAGACTATCCAAGATCCAACCAAGTCTAATGTTGAAGTAAGGAAGTACATATGTTTAGCCGCATTATTACAGGTCCATGGCCGCCGCTCGGGGGACGCATGTTCTCCTCGCCAACGTTTTACAACAAAATGTTTTGTTGCAAAAACGATCCAATTCATTTTCTCAAAACGTTGGCCTGCCTACGTTTTGCAACAATTCATTTTTTGAACTGGCCGGCTAACGCAAAGAATAATTGATTCTTGAAATTTTTTTTTGCCAGAGTACGTCAAATCACGCATGCAACCGTAAAAGCAAAATAGTAAAATAATTTGTAAAATTATTGTTGTTAAGGCGTAATGTAATGCATGCCAAACACCGCCATGCAATCGTCAAATCAAGCATGCATTCGTAAAATCAAAGAGTACATATATTTTTTCAACATCAACATTATGACAATCAAAGGTCCGTGAATCATTTGTTTTATATACCAGCTTACGATTTGTAGAAAATTCTCCACTTTCGCTCAGAGACTTCATTTTTCAAGAATTCTCCACTTCTCTTGCATTCTCCAATAATTTTTAGATTTGTATTCGTATATTTCTCTCGAATTTTCCACTTCTTCCTTGTAGATTTTATTTTTCAAGAATTCTCCACTTCTCTTGCATTCTCCACTTTTCTTAAACATTTGTATTCGTTGAAAATAATATGGCGGAAAATTATGTAAGAAAGTTAACATAAGAGCCGAGATATAACCGTCGAGCCGGCTCGTACAAAGGTTTCCAATTTCCCTCAAATACGATCGTCTACAACGTGTTTTCATAAGCAAAATGGCTATAACCGATCCTAACCTTTCAAAGGGTTATAAAATCGGACGATATCCAACATCAATTACGGCTAGTGGATTTAACCTTATTTCGGACGATGACTCCTTATCGTTATTTCTTCGAAGTCCCGTTTATATTTAGCAATCATACGCATAGCGACCTGACATGTATGCAAAATAATGTCGAACACCCACCGACGATAGTTTGATATTCGGATACACGTATCTTCTCTTTAGTACATTCAACAAGAAACAATGATGTTAGCCAATCACATAATGCGCAAGTGATATTCCCGGACCGAGTAGTATTCAAGTGAATTAGGTGGCGGAGTATAGTTCGATATTGCCCTACCAAGTAGAGTCATTTACGTAAAGGTAAATATAACGATGTTTTTTTCGCTAAACTAGAGACTTCTAACCTCGAATTTTCCTATGTTTGTAGTGTAACGATTTTGAAGAAAATCCCGTATTAACTTACCCACACAAATTGTTAGCAATAATGATGTAGCTAATGTTGAGTCTAGTGATATCCCATTAGATCTCTAGCATAATTACGGTCATTCTTACGAAGACATTAGTCATGTAACGTTAGCTACCATTCTAATGCGATTCCGTATTTCCCCGTGCTAAGGCCCGATGATCACAGATACATCGACCGCACTCAGATTGTAAAAACCCGAATTTAATGTATTCGAATATCTTTTTATTTGTCGTCCATTTTTAGGGGGTTGATAAGTATTATGCAATTACATGTTATTTGTCAGAAACGAAAGGCGCAACAGATAATATTGTCTCAAAGAAAAGAAAGAGTTCATTTGAGGGTTATTTGCAAGCGTCATATTCGGGACGAGCGGATGATCCGTTTTAGAGAAATTTCAAGTGGTGGGTTTTATCTCCACACGCAGATCTATGATTGATCATTTCAATTTGGACCTAATTGCTACTACGTTGATACCATATATTATGGTCGATCCATACATGTAGAAAAAAATAAAAGGATTGCATTTATTTACTCCTAGTTATAGTAAAAGCACTTTTGGGCGCAGAAAGCTATTGAAATGGTATTTGGTGATTTTGAAACCTCTTTCAAGACATTGCCCGATACATGGTCGCCTTAAAATATTTCAACTGGGGACCGTTCGAGCGGGAGTACGAATCAACTACAATACAATGAACACATCTTCAAGTTTCTTTTCTCCGGGGCTTTATAAACCAAGCATACGGATCGCATCATCTTGCCTGTATTCTTGAAACAAAGGCAAACAATAACATTTTTCCACTTGCATATAATCTCGGGACGGTTCGTGTTGTCGCGGAGACATATATGGACTTATTTCTAACCGTCATCGTGGCAGTGTCCAAACACACGATTGGTTACAACCACCATCCACACACCATAGGTTTTTGTGCCGAGATTTGAAAAGCAACTTCAATAAAAAGTTCCTCAAGTATCACTATCGCAGCACCGGGTTGTTAGAAATAAAATGAGAGAACAAATCAAAACAATGTTGTGGTAGACAACGCCATAAAAGGGGGTTATGACAACGAATGTCTCCGAGTCTTACAACGGTTTATCAAGAAAGCTCTAATCGCCACGGTCCGTTATACGTTTAAAAATCTGATCGGTTTGTCGAGAGAAGCACCCTGTCGATTTGTCGATCATGATAAAAGTTTGGCCGCGCGCCGTTGAAAAAAGAAGTTTGACGAAATCAGAGTCCCTAAAGCATACCGATACGCAAAGAATACAATGCAACCGAAGGGGTCTTTGAGATTCTCGACATTTGCACACGAATGTAAGGGCGAAATATCCATCGCCGAAGCGGAAAAAGTGTTCGCGTGGGAAATGAGAACTACCATATGCCATGTTCATACGCAATTAAATTTTGTGATACGAATTCAACCAAAGGACTATGTTAGCAAGAGTTTTATACAAGCAAACGTACTTGCGGCGCCACCTTTCTCCTTCATTAATCGTTAAACACCGAATACGAGCGAACTTCAGAACGACTACAACTAGAAGTGAGGAATGAAATGGATATCGTATGGCTAGAAAGGTAGTGCATAACAACGAACAGTTATTTCGCTTGTTGGTTTTTATGTTTTTTCTTAACTTGTCGACTTATGTAATCTTCCAAGAATATATAGTATTTAATAGTTATCATGTAATTTAACATTTCTTAGCTTATTAGACGTTTATTTAACTTATATTTTAATATATCAACATATTTAATTATTGATGTTAAAATATTTATTTGAGTTATTCACTAAAATTAACTATATAACTTTAAAAATTAAAAAATCAATAAAATTTTTTTATTAAAAACATAGCCGAATATGAATTAGAGGTCTTACAAACTATTTGTAAAACGGGTGAAAAATTAATGAAACGTATAACGTGAGGAATGACGCTGAATCACAAATTGGACGACCCTCACGTTATACCCCTTTTGGTATATAAATTTTTGGCCGCCCCTTTTAGTTTATACCGTGTATTTTTAATAGTAAATATTATATTCAGTGATGCACCCATGTCAAGATTATTACAAAATTTAATCAAATTGACTCTCAAAGAACCACAAATGAGAAAAGATTATTTCTTTATTTGTTTATGTGTTTATTTCATGATCAAGGTATTTTGTTAGGGTTTATTTTATGATCAAGGTATTTTGTTAGGGTCCTTTCAGAAAAAAATAATCATAAAGATAAGGAAACATAGTGCCCATCAAGCTTATATTAATGCAGTTGCACCAGAAGAGAATGTTCACACAACTCGAAAACTATAAGATATTATAAGAAGACAACAAAAGAAGAAAAGTGTTTTAACTTGTCAAGAAGCCACCCAGCTTCTGTTGCTTGGCTATTTTTGTAGAGTCCGAACAACATCGCTTACCATATCAAAATAAAAATATATGTACAGAGATCTATTTACATTATGCATTTTACAACCCAACTTCATACAAAAATGGAGTGGTATAGTAAATGTTCTATAAAGCAAACAAAAAGGCACCTTCCCAAAGTTCAGTATCTTAAGTTTTCCTATCATCAGCCAATCCTATATGTAAAATATGCACACTCCTACTTGACATCCAGTGAATTGCTGTGCTGTATCAATACTTGAAGAATCCTTTTCAGTATAAAAGCTTCCTAACCCGAGTCTCAAGTACCGGGAGCTAATACTCATGTCAGCTTTGCCCGTTAAATAGAGAATAGTGGAGCAGAGCTGCTAGTAACAACAAGGTTAGAGCCATCTGAGAAGTCAACCTAGAAGCACCTGACAGAGAATGAGCGCCTACTAAATGTACTGATCCAGTAATTTCATCCTTCAATCCGATGCTCGATGAGCCTGTAGGAAACCACAAATTAGAATTTAATGAGTTGGTATGGAGACTGAACGTTGGAGGCAACAATATGACACATCTCTTTAAACTCAAATTTTCAAATTTCCAAGCAGACTCGCAGCATCATTCAGTTTTTCTTTTACCAACATGCCATTGCCAAAACTCAAAAGGCATAATTGTTTTTCTTTATTGACACTTGCTTTAAAATGAACATTAAAGTAGCGAAATTTCCCGAAAAAAGTATTGAGCTAAAAACCGTAAGACTAATATAGTTAAATCTTTTGACCTGCAGATTACTCAAGGGACAAACTACCCCGGTCGGAGAAAAATTCTTCAGGATGAGCAGAAATTAACACAACAGAAGCATAACATCTAATTGCAAAATATCAAAACATAGTTTAGGTGTCGAAGTAGTACAACTTACAGTTATACTCGGTCCAACCAATGGCTTGCTTTTCAAGATCATACAAGACTAGCTTGTTCGAGAGAACCAAATCTGCAAACACCAGTTTACTTCAAGGCTTCAGAAGAAAAGAAGATATCATTTACCGCATTTTTCAATCATCATCTTTTAGTTCAGAAAGATCCAAGGACACCTAAAAGCATGATTGAAAGAAATCACATGCATCTTTTATCAGATTATCATAGCAATTGACAAGATACAGCTGAGTCTACACGCACTATCCCTACAATTTCCTTGACACTTTTTTTTTGGCCTGTCTCAAAAAGATTACTTGTTGTAGGCCCCACTGGAGACACAGAAACAGTTTGGTACTGAAGGTATTTTTGTTTGTTTTTTCCCGCACATTTAGCTTATGTAGGTCTTCCTTCTATATTGAATACCGCGTCCAAGCAAACAAGTGATAGTGCTATGTTACGTATCTCCTGTTTGTTAGTTAGCTAAAGAAAATAATGATGCTGATAATGATGGTCATTGGATATCAACGCAACAAAGAATGTTTATAGAGTATCAATTCCCAAAGAATTTGGAATGTGTTGAGTTGCAAAAGAATATCAACGGAGTGCAAATAACACAGGGCCTAAGTAAACCATTAACATGCAATTATCATCAGTAAAACCTAATAGGAGAATGACAGAAGTACATAAATGGAAGAGAAATACAGAACAACGGAATTAACTAAACGGTCAGCAAGGAGAAGTGCTGAGTTATTATTAAACCAAAACTCATCCACACCTGGTGTTTATACCAAACCAATAGATGCATGTCATGTGTTTGTATATTTACTTTTTTTTCCTTAATCATGGTTAATTAATATAAATTAGCACCTCAATTAATCACTTAACCATGGTAAGCTGATGTGGTTTGGTATAATCACACGGTGCGGATAAGTATTTACCCTTCCTCCAGTTCAAAGCAGCCGGATAATTTGCAATCAAAACGAAATCAGCAATAAGTAGGTAAAAGCAGACCTCCAAAAACCGTGAGGTTCCATTTGTCACGAGATAGACTGCCACTATTTTGCCATCCAATGCAAAATAAATCTTCCTAAAAAGAACAAATAGGAATTAAGTCTCCCTGTTGCGTCTAAACAAAATATGTCAAAGTAATAATTAAGCGTGACCAACAATAAATGAAATGGCAGGTGGGAAGAGGGGCAGTTATATAGAAAAAGGGATGATCCACTTTGATTCTCCGATTATTACCACTTCCAACACCCAACAATTTTATTTAAGGGATATAAGGGATAGCAGCAAAAATAGAATCCCTGAAACAGTAATATCAGCTTTGACTCTGAAGGTGATAGCCTCCATTTTCAGATGATGTGGCTAGTGAAAAGTTCTAAACTGTAAATGCTAAATTCAAAGAAAAATTGAGCAGCAATCAATTTCAATACAAATATTACTCATCTCATAATACTAGAAACACATTATCTAAACTAGACCAACTCATCTACTGCTTCGAGTTATGCAATGCTGAGCACTTGACAGTCTATACTTCCAACATTTTTTATGGTCCTATACTGATACATATAGAACAACTCACCAAGTCCATTCTAAAAAGATAATACTCGAAAAGCCACAAAGTTACTAAGTCCCAGGAAAAAAGAGAATTTGAAACTTTTAACGAGAAAAAAGATGATTTGCAAAGAAATAGATACTTACGTAGGGGAAAAGATACTCATGTGGACGAACTCTTAAAGAAAGAGAATTTTCAAAATGAAAATTGACTCGAGGGAATCCATCATCAACACTGCAAGTTGGACGCAAAAAGTTGCTTTTAAGTTAGTGAATTTGAAGGGCTCAAAAAACTGACACATAACTGCAAGAGAAACCTTCAAGAACAAAGTGTCACCTATGAAAAGATAAAACAAAAAAGACAAGGATCTGGTCCATTAACATAGTTCAGTCTTAGCATGGACCACTAGGGGAACCTGCATATTAGCGGAATGTTTTCCTTTTCTTTTTAATTTCTATTCTTTCCTTGATTAGTAATGAAATATTCAGAGGACGTAATTAATTGTCTGGTAGCTTATATCGAGTGGGTGCATGTTCAACAAATCAATATACATATGGAAAACCATAGCTATTTCAGTACCTAGCAGTGCAGAAATATTTCAGGCTAATGATTGAACTACATATAGACCAGGGTCGAGAGACTGACTAGTAGAAGTAGAATTGAACAAGGCCTCCATTGTCATCTTATTTCCACTAAATAGATATTCAATTTGGCATTAAGATAATTATCAACTGACAGCTTTATCTTGAGATAGAATTGGTAGTCAATATATTTTTAATTGAATAAAACCTATCTCAAGAAGTACAATATAACGTAACTTCCAAATGCCACTATTTCTGGATAAACAAATATAAAGCATAGAGTAGCAGCCTGTTGAACAAATTACACAGATCATCTGCACACACAGCAAACAACTAAATTCACTCAGTATGCACCATACCTTCCAGAGTATTCAAAGCATGTATACTCATCATGAACTGTCCGCAATCCCAGATCAGGTTGCCAGGAGAGTATCTAACAATAATTTAAAATATATAAATGCTTCAAAATGTTAGAAACAAGCATTTAAAATCCAAATTCAAACATTTATGATTCATTTAAGTAACTGAGTGACCTCCAATAGGATTAAGGGAGGATAGCTGAGTTACCTTTTTCACTAGTGGACCATAAATCACCTCAGGAAGATAAGCCAAGGTTGTTCCACTGTCAATAATAACTCCCTGGTTCACTCCATTTGTAAATACTTCAGCAGAAAGGTTTAGAGATTGGTAACCAACATCAACGCCCGTCATATTGACATTGTAGTGTTGCCTAAATTATTTCAGGATAATGTCAGTCAATAATCTATGAAGCAGTAAAATCATTTTGATTTGCCGAACTAAAGCGCAGATAAGGTGATGCTGAATTAGTCACAAAAATCTGAAAAGAGAAGAACGTTACTGGGAAGACCAGTTGTACTGGAGATCTTCTTATAGATAAGGTATTTGTTAGAAATACAGGGAGAATAACAAAAAAGAAGACAGATTAACAATTTAAGCAACATCAAGTAAACTCATGTATTGATATTTGCATATGTAGGAGATTTAAAGATCCGTGAAATAGTTAAGTTAAGAGGGCAATCCTTAAAAGGATCATATGAACATGGTTCACACCATTAGAAGAATACGTAATGACGAATGGAGGCTATTACCTCACCATTCCACCATGGCTATAAGAATTTCTTTTAGTGAAAGTTCTCCACTTATGCAAAAAGGACATTAATGAATCTACTTGCAGGAACAGAACTACTGCCCCATATTAATTCATCTTTGTAAGAAATGTCAAATTTAAGCTCGTTGTTCACCACTATGGGTAATTCATGTTTCCAATGTCGAATTTAGGCTTATTGTTCACCATCCGGGTAATCCATGTTTCTGTCACAGACAGGACCCTCTTTACAGTAATAAAGATCTAAATCTTACATCCTATACTGATTGAGTCACAATTTAACTGGGGACCAAGTCCATGGAATTCAGAGGACAGATAAGAAGTAAATGAATATGCCACTTCCGGGAAACAAATTTTCACAAGGTCCCTAGATGTTACTTAAAGTCAATATAAATTACTTGGAATCCTTGAAGAGAAACTACAATGCAAAATATAGTACAGTAAAGGATCCTTTTTTTTTTTTTCCTTCTCTTTTTTTTTCCCGGATGAATAGAAATAAGGGGTCTCATCAAGGCCCTGAAGGAGAAAGCTGGAGTCTGACATGAGGCGAATCAATGAACAATTTCAAATTTTAGGTTGAAGATTTAAAAATTACAACCTAAAAAGAATTAGTCTCCTGGTAAAATGCTACTGCCAGATATTGGTCCATTTAACATCTATGTTGGCTGAAATATTAAAAGCCAACAAGAAGTGCATTAAAATAACCAAATACGTTAGAAAGTAGCGGGACAGTTCACATACTGGTTTGGTACTAATGCTGTCATGATTACTTTTGGTTTGACAACGTTCCCAATGGCAAATATACCACCACCATTTACACCATCCAAGCAATGAGCAAACATTTTCTTCACTCGTCCAGATGAAGACAGCTGGGAAAGCATCGATGAATTTGATTTCCCAAATCCCAGAACCCCATCAAGAGCGTCATCAGAGGACCTTAGATCTATAGACTGTGTACCCCCACACCTGCCCAAACAAGAGGAAGAATGTCAATAAACTAAACCCAAGAGAAAAAGAAGAAGAATAATAAATGAACTAACAGAAAATGTGCCACCAGATCTCAACCCAACTTAGAGGTTGTTCGACCAAGCTTCCAATCTGCTTAGTTTGATGAATACTTTGTCAAATGGAGTTTCAGAAAAGTACTTTAGAAGCGCATTGGTTTATTATTATAGAAGCAGTCTGCATTTGACCCATCATTCAAAAGTGTTTTTGAAAATCAAATTACTAAAAGAAAAAGACATGTAAAGATTCACTTTTCAGTTAGTACTAATACAAAGAAAGGTTTCAAATATATAAAGAGTAATTCTAATTATGTCTTTCAATTTTATTTAATGAAAATGTAAAAAAAAAAAAAAAATCACAAAATAGAGAGAGGGATCATTTTTGTAGGACATTGGTCATAGATGTGTTGTCGATAATGCATGAGGTTAGATTTTGTCCATATAGTTGTAATATTTGGTAAATATAATTCTTTTTGTAAGGAGATGCTACTTGTTCCAGCTTCTTCCCCTCAGTACAAAACGACTTATATTACTACTTAAAGGCACTTTTTTCCCCAAAAGCTTGGCCAAGCACCTTAACTCCCCAAATAATAAGCACTTCTCTTAAACTACACACGCTTTTTAACTTTAGGAGCTTGGCCGAAGAAGTTATAAAGCACAATCATGGGCTCCAAATGAGAATATTCAACATTAAAAATCTCCAGAATCAATGCAAGCATCTTAAATTATTAGGCAACAAAATGCTATTAGATCTAGGCTGGTGCAATTGTATTTGCATTGTTTTGGTGGTGCAACTTGTTTCACGTGCCTTCATCAACGTCTTTTGGCAGACAACACCTATCAACCCCAACAAAAAATGTTGATGACCGAAAGTTCTACGCTCAAAACTACTAAGGTGGACTTCTAACAGTGCCACCAACAAACAGTGTTGTGCTGATTCTGCTGAAGAGTTCAATTTCAGCAGGTTTATTCAAAAGACAGCTGTAAATGGAAAATAAACTAAACAATAACAGGAAACAACTTCAAGTACGTATAAATTCATAAATCAACGACTCATGAACTGAAAATAGAGCAAATCAGTTAATCAGGGATAAATTTGCCAAATCGCTTGAGCAGATGTAAATATTTTGCTTTTGACTATTTTCCAAATCCCATAGCATGAACTTCCTCAAGCATCGAACTCTCTCTAAGGAAAGACTATGAACAGAAACAATAGATATTAGAGGAGATATCCCCAAGTTACAAAAGTTAAAACTTATATTAATAAACTAAATGTTGCCCCAAATAAGTCTTGATATTTTGTGGAAAAGACCCTGGGCTCATAACGATATTGGAGCTACAAAAACACACTATTCAATACATTGTTAGGGGCACGCATTTACAATGTTTTCTTCCTGTAGGACTTTTCCTTCAACTAATAAGTGTCTAGACATCAAGTTTCAGTTGAGGATTATATGATTTCTACAAGCTACTGAAGTACTTTCTGTTCTAAGAATACATCCAACATACATCTTACCCAAAAATTACAGTTCCATTTGTTGAGTTAGTTTGGAGATCACCAGACACCTGATCATATTGAACAACGTCCTCCACAAAGTAGCCCAAACTATAGCTTCCATCTCCATAATTTTCACTGAAATAACATGAGTTGTTACCATAGCAGCCTGATACCGAACCTCTATTGACATCCTTGCAGAACTGGTGTCCACAAGAAATTAATTTACCAGAGAGAGAATCCTTTCGATTGTAGAATGCTAGCTCCAGCTGCCCAAAAGCACATTTAGATTACAAGGGAGGAAGAGAGCCTAACAAATATCTTCTTCTTTTTTTCTCTTTTCTGGGAGCAAGCATATACAGAGAGCTGAATAAGGATACAATCAAAAAGTTAAGAAACGTACACCGTGATATCCTCTTCTGGGGCATTGATCACATCCAACGCAGTTAACCCACATTATGTCGCTTCCCGTATCCACTTGCACATAATAATCATTTGATGGTGTTCCAATCCCAATCTTGGCATAGTAAAGCCTAAAATATATTAAAATTCAGATTATAACTACAAATACAATAGCAGGCTTAAAATGACCCAACATGGTAAAAAGGTAAGGGTTTTCCAGAGCAATTTGCTACATAAGATATTGCACAAAAATTCCATGGATCATTCTTCAATTTATTCAAGAACTAACGTTGTAAGCCTTAGCCCCGAAATACTATTATTCAACCTACGGATTTTATATTTGCACAAGATTATTCAACATCAAACATCTTCATAAACTAATAATCAACTACATGAATATACTTTTGTCGAACATTTACAGACTTCGGAATTTTAATCGTCCAGTAACTTCCGCGAAATTCTGTCAAGTCAACTAGAAATTCAAAATCCAAAGCACTAATCAAGCTTCTACTGACATATTTAAGAAAATATTTTCATGCACAACCAAAAGAAGCATATATATGCCTATCATATCATTACTAGGGAAACATATATTCTCCAGCAGTTGCTCTTCACTAAGATGATGAGCTACCACAAACTAAAGCACGTAACTTTTCTGCTATCATATAAATGCCAACTTTACGCTATTCACTAATTGAATTACAAATTGTGTTCACCACGGTACAATAGTCCATTAGCGATTTGGAACGCTAACTTCGGCAATCCAGACTATTATCCTTTTAATTTATAAACAGTAGCAACTTTGCCATTAAACTCAACTCAACTTAGAAAAACCCCAACATTAATAATTTTTCCTCTATAATTCAAAGCAGCCTATTTTAGCAAATTAACTATCAACTAGCAGCAACTTCCAAACCCATTCCTATTCAACAAACCAAAATAATCAATGTAGAAAAATAACATAATAGAAGTCTATAACCACATAAGTAAACATGCAACACCACACATTCAGTTTACCATCCACAAATAGGAGAAAGTAACAATATAAGCAATAACAGTACATGTAGTAAAGCCCGACGTACAGCACATCAAACAACAGACTTAAGGGTCGTTTGGTAGGACGTATTAGAGATAATAATACTGGTATTAGCTTTGGTATCATTTAATCCCTTGTTTTTTCAACCTATAGATAACTATTCAGTAATATTCTTATACAACACTAGTACTATTCCTATTCTAATACACCGTATTAATTTAGAAATTATACAATGCATGTTATTTAATATACCCGTTGTCCCAATTTATGTGGCACCTTTCTGATTTCGAAGATTCAAATAAGTTTTTCTTTGACCACGATTTTTTCAATGTCTATAGTACTTGATTATGTAGTTTTCAAAATATGCAAATTTTATCGCAAAAAAAAAAAAAAAAAAAAAACTTACAAATTCTTTTTCCGAAGACACAGTCAAAATTAACAGGTTTGACTCTCGAAATCCGAACTGTGTCACATAAATTAGGACAGAGAGAATACAACAAACCAAATAGTCAGATACAAAATAATGTCAACATAACTAATCCCCAACATTACTCATCCTATCTTTACTAATATACACCCTATTCAGCGGTGAATTGATTAAATGGCCCTCTACAAAATACAATAGATCATCTATGTGTTATGCCAGAATCGCCCATGTATGCAGAGGGTCATATACCTCTATTCATTTTTGTAAACACCCCTTTTAACAAATTTCCTCCGTATTATTCAGTACTACTATTTTTATACACCCTACCAAACGACCCCTAAACTATACATGTTTATACACTAACTATAACACGAAATCTTCATTAGTTTAACTAGAGTCCTACACCATACCTAACGTACAAGTATATAAGCATGAAGTACACATACAATACAAAACAACAAGTAAAAAAAAAAAAAAAAAAAAGAGTATATTATGCATAAGAAGTGCACTGACCCGACTGAATCGGGTCGACCCGTGCCGCCAATAGGGAGGTCAACGCCGGC
Source organism: Lycium ferocissimum (assembly GCF_029784015.1). NCBI lineage: Eukaryota > Viridiplantae > Streptophyta > Magnoliopsida > Solanales > Solanaceae > Lycium > Lycium ferocissimum. The sequence goes on along the minus strand of NC_081342.1, from coordinate 644,595 downwards.
GAGAAGTCTGAGATGACGTTTTTCATCATGGGCTTTTAGGGCACTGAGAGTCCGCTCCGACCCGGTAAATTTGTAGTTCACTTTAATTACACCTTCAATTCCACCATTTACACTTCCAATTATAAAAACGAACAATAAAAAGTAACCCAATTCGAATTTCAACATTATGATAGGGAAAAGAAAAGAGAAAAAAAGTGGAAAGTGGGATTGAAATTTAGGAATTGGGAAGAATATTTATTTTATCAAAAAAAAAAAAAGTATAAGAATTTGGGTGTTGACTGTTGACCTCTGATGGTGGAGGTCGTTGTTTCTCTATTGGTTGTTTTTGAAAAATGGAATTTTGGTACTAAAATCAAAAGGGAAGCACAAAAGGGTATTTTTTTTGCCATTTAGTATAGGGAAATTTTCAATACCGGCCAACAGAAAGTATTACGACATGTAGCCATTTTAGTTTATGCAATATTATACTTGGAGAAAATATCATACATAATGTATCAATCTTGTATAAAAATATATAATAGTATATAAAAGATGTTTATATACAAATGTAGGTTAAACCGGAAACAAACTCAAAATATGGGATGAAGCAGTGTAACTATTTTCTCCCCGTAAAGGTAACTTTCCCTTTTACTTTCTTCTTTGTTTCATTTTTTTTTTTTTTTTTGTAGGGGTTGCTAATTTGGAAACGACATTTCTTTTATAAAAATAAAATGAGCAAAAAATATATTTGAACAAAAAGAAAAAAAAGACTTTTTAAATTTATCATCAATAATATGAAATGGGATGATGGACTTCTCCATCTAACTAGAGATCGATAAGTAATTACTTAATAGATAAATAAAGCATCATCTATTCATCTTAATGTGCAAGTATGTAGATTTAAGTATACGTTTTCTATTGATAATACATTTGTTCTATGCTCTAGAATATAAAAGTAAATCAAAAAGTATTGATTATCTTCTCCTTGTGTTGTTAAATCTCGGGTTTAGCCTAAAATTTGTTTATTAAGAAAAATCAGTTGAATTTGTTTGAAAAGGTTTTTAGCAACAAAATTATTTCAATTATTTGTAAATCTTTCATTGAAGGTTTGAGGCAACGAGTAATAATTAAAAAGCTAGGCCAGACAGTTAATAATAATCGAAGAATTGAGTATTAAAAGATAAAACAATTCTTGTTCGATCTCGTGAACAGTAATGTAAATTGGTTTAACGATGAAGGAATGTTTCTATAATCTAATGTTCACGATGAAAATTAGAAAGCAATGGTGTATTCATGTGAAATACTAGAGGATACAATTTTGGGATTGGGGGGATTATATATTTTACCTAACTAACCAACTTGCCTAACCTTAAGCGCATTTGTGCGTAATATGGCGCAACCTGTAGGCTCGTTTGCTGAAGGTTATTTGGCAGATGAAATTCTAACATGATGCTCAAGATATTATGAAGATGTTGAGACAAGAATGAATAAGCCGAGACATAGTGATGATAAACCTGATGATGTTGACTATCATGAAAAGGAAATTATGTTCCCAAATATTGGCAAATCAGTAGCGGGTTCATAATTTAAGCTACCACCAATGTAGAAGCTACAAGCACATCGTCATGTGCTAGTTAACGTCATTCCAGCAGCTGACCTATTTCTCCAGTAAGTTTATTAGAAAAAAATTACACAAATTGTACTCCATATTGTTTTAACTTATTCTCTACATAGGGAATTTAGGATAGAAACAAAGAGAAGGTTAAGGAGTCGAACTCGGTCGGAATCTGCGATAGATAAAGTTGTACACAAAGAATTTGTTAACTGATTTCAAAAGCCAGTGAGTGAAAGTTATATCATATTTTCTTCCTACTGTGGAGATTTTAATCAATCATGTAATTGATATGGCTCATTCTCGATGTCAGATTTTGAATGACGTCAACAAGCATTCAATGGATCGTAGGTGGCTTGCAGTTGGACCACTTGAAGAAGCTAAGAGATTCACCGCATGCAATGTCAATGGATTTAATTTAGAACTCTATCACGAGAGCAGGGGCTGAAAACTCAAAACAGTGGAGTAGTTGGTACAATTGATACTAGAAGGTATGCAAGAAACTGTGACAACAATATTGGCATCACAGGCCCAACTTGTATTTTATGTCGGTGATGAAAAGGAAAAAGAATGGAGTGTTGTTGTTCATCAAACCAAGAGACTTGTATGATAAACGTTATTTAGAAATATGACTATAAGATTTTAAAAGTTTCAAATGACCACTACTTCATCCAAACTGTTTGCTGCACATTTAATTAGAGTGTCACTGCTTCTCTTTTGCTTAGCTATTGCTAGAGTTTTTTAATGTTGTGGTATGCACTTTTTTGGTTCTTTCAAACTGTTTGCTGCACATTTAATTAAAGTATCACTTGATGTTAATTTTGACTTCAGTTTCTCTATTAAAGTCTCTACTTTATAATTAGTTGCTGCCAAAATTTTATTATTGGGAAGCTTTAGACTTGAATTATCTTCTTGTTGCTATATTTGTAGCAATGCCTAGGCCAAGAAGGTTCAAGGCTACATAAAAAACTTCTGTAGATTCTCATGAGGTTAGGCCCAAACGCTTTAAGATTACACCACCTGGAGTTGGTTCTGCATCAGAAACTTGAAGTGGAGCTTGTTCTGGTGCTTCATCTAATGTAGTGATCATGTTACCATGCCACGACAAATGAGCCTGAGCATGTTTACTCATATGAATCTGATTCATTTGGCGATGATGATGTCGCTCCTACTTATAGTGAGACTAGTCGACTACTGCAAGTACTAACAAGAAGAAGAGCTATTGGATTGTCAGTCTTATTGGTAAGCATCATTATTAATCTTGTACTTTCTATTTGCTTGACAACAATATGTATTTAAAATATGACAATCGTTGTTCTAGATGAGGGTGGTACCATTACAAAGGAAGACTGAAGGTGCAAGATATTTGGTCACTTCTTACTGGTAAAAAAGTTATCACCCCGTGCAATGAGCTTGGTCAAGCAATAAATGATGCAGATGATCTCTTGGGTGGCTTCCTTAGAGGTTTAGGGTCCGACTATTCTAAATTTCCTATGTGTTACAAGTCACGGTGTAAGATTCCAGTTAACTACAAGAAATAACATATATGACGACATTATAAAGGTACATTACTATTATCGTATTTTTGCATTATGATTTTTGTTTAACTTGTTTAATGATATTTTGTCTTATGAAAAAGGAAGATTCTCGTGGAGGATAGTCGATTAAGAGACTATATGATGAAGAGTATTGGAAAGACATGGAAAGATACCAGATGTGTTCTCTATCATCGCTTTTATAAAGAGTCATTAACTTTGGATGAAAATGTTGCAAGACGTCCCAATGGAATTGATCTTTGAACAGTGGACGTGGTTTCTTCAATACCGCAAAGATAAGAAAACACAAGTAAAATATCTAAAGGAATCTTGAAAAGAAAAAATTGGGTATATGAAAATGCTTATTTCACAGCAATTCAAGATTCAATTTTTAGCCACCATAGTTCTCATACCAAGTACATAGGTCATGGAAAAAGATTAAAAGTTTCAAGATTTAAGCAAGTACTCTGTAAGCCTTAAATATATGTCCACATATAGTTAGGTGTGTAAAGCACAAATCTTTAGCTGTCTCTTTAGATGAAGCTAGTGAAAGTTGCAACCTTTAACAAAAATTTGAAGTGGCTCAAGAAATGTTGGGATTTCCTTCATTAATCAAAATCTGGTCCACTTCCATCAACCATATTTATGTTATTTCCTCTATCATACTTGTAGCTGAGTTTTGTTTTGCAGCAACGGAAGAAGGTAGGGTTGATGAAGTTAGCTTCACTAGTATTGCAACCAAAGCATTAGGAAGTAAAAAAAAAATGGATCTTTTGTTGCTTTGGTTTACGCTTCACTAACTTTTTCCTTGTTGGTAACTTGTGTTTCTGGCATCAGTTCAATTATCTCTCAATGGTCTCCTAAAATCGGTCCTATTCTTGCCAATGAGTTATTTTCATCACTAGTTGGTATAGTTCTATGTTTGTTACCTTTTAAGATTATTAATGTGTTAAACAGGTTCCTATGCATTATAATGCTTGTTTCAATTACATCATTAGTAGTAATTGGACTATTTGTTGGGAGAATGAGTATTCTTGATTCTTTTAGATTTACTTCTTGGGAGAATGAGTATAGTTGGATATCTTAGGTAATATCCAACCAAATTGGATCATTCATATAAGGGAAAAAAAAGAATTCAACTATCGTTTTAATTAATGTTTGGTTAATGCAAGCGTAGAAGATGGGCAAGCAGAATGCTGAAAATCGATGGAAGCAAAATTACACACACACACTCTTGGTTCAAAAAGCCTACCTAGGAGAAAAGCTGAAGAGGTTTGTTAATTAAAAAGCTCAAGTTATATGTTTCATATTCTTTAAATTTTCCATGGTCTTTTAGTTTTAATTATATGATTGTAGTCATGATAATGTTGGAGCGTAAATGTGGGGCAACCATAAGTAGAGGAGAGTTGTGGACTTTGACGCAGAAATTAAAAGACAAAACCTATATGAATGAGCAGCCAAGAATATTGGTGTAAGTAATTGTTGATGTTCAGTTTTCTTAGAGTATATACCTACAATAGAAATGGTTGAAATACTAAATTTATGTAGGAGGAAATAGAGAGGATTGAAAGTCTGGATAGCTCGTCTATGCAAATTTCAGAAGTTGAGTCACTTGCTCAAGTGCTAGGAAAAGAGCATGTTGGTCGAGTCCGAGGAGTGGGTTATGGGCCGACACCTACTCAAGTATTTGGCAAAAAAACCTATCAATTTAATGGTGTATCTTCAAATAAGCTTTTCGAGATCATGAAATTAAGGAGATGAAGTTGAAAATGGAACTTCAATCAGTGGTGGAAAGTGAGAGATCTTGAAGGCGAGCTCTTGAGAACTTTTTAACAAGATATATAGTCTAACAAGGAATGGAATTACCGGCTGAGTTGGCTGATATGGGTAGTACTGGCGATGATATGTTTTTACCCTCTCTCTCTCTCTGGATTTTGGGTGCCTTGGATAGTAGTGGTGGGGTGAATATTTGTTCAGACAATAATAATATATTTGCTGAGACAAAACAAAAGTTGTAAGGATCTGGTGGATATCACAAGCATGAAAGGTCTACAGATGACTGAAACAATGACACTAAATTAGCTAGAACTAGTCATATTTTGCTGATGATGAGATCTAATGTCAGCCAGCAAATGCTTAGCTTTATTTGAAAATCAACATTTGGCCATGAAAATTCCAAATACAACTTGAGGTTGTATTTGAAATTTGGAAAACACCTAATTCCCCCTCCCCCCCACCCTCCCTCCTTTTTTTTTTTTCCAATTTCAAACAACCAAAAATTCTTTGCGAAAACTATAACCAAACACAACTCCATCTTAGTAGGCTTTTGGCCATGAAAACCAATTTTTTTACACTTATTTGGAATTACGAAGTTGGAGTTGAAGATGGAGTTGTGTTTGTTATAGTATTTGCAAAGAATATTTGGTTATTTGAATGTACTGAAAGTGAAAAAAGTGAAAACAAGTTTTAGGTGTTTTTCAACTTCCAAATACAACTTCATGGCTAGACGCTGATTTTCAAATAAAGTGAAAAGATTTTCCGGGAAAAAGTGAAAAATTCTTATATATTCATAGTCAAGTTGTATTTGGAATTTTGATGGCCAGTAGCTGATTTTCAAATAAAGTGAAAAGATTTTCCGGGAAAACGTGAAAAATTCTTATATATTCATTCATAGTGTAAAGATTTTTTTTCAATACGACTGTCAACTAAACGCGGTCTTCTGGGCCCACAATTACATTTCCCTTATACATCTCTTATTTACTCAAATTGCCATTCGCACACATAAATTGCCATTCCACAAATGCGATTTATTATTTAGTCCCTGTCGCCAAACGCCTACCTATCATCCAAAGGTATTACTCGACTGTAATATTTATGGCCCAACTCACCGACCCGTACCCATTTCTATGCCCAACAAAGACCCCCATCTCTAGCCATGGTTTGTTCTCTAAACTACACAACAAATTCAATTAATACACATGTCAGTAATAAAAAAAATATTTTGTAATATTGGTTTGAAAATTTATATTATGAGAGAAGATGAATTTTAGGTCTACAAATGGTGTCTATCATAGAGGGGGAGAGAGAGAGAAGAATCTTTTAAAAAAGGAGAAGAAGTTGATTGGTAACTATCCTATAATTAAGTCCACATTTAAAATCAGATTCTTTTCCTTAAAAAATGCCCAAAATCATGGGTATCTCATTAAGTCATAATCTGGTATTCTATTTGGTATACTTTATAATTTTATTGGTATGTTTTGTAAGTAAGAAAAATTAATTTTATGTTTTGTAATATAGAGTTTTAAGTAGTATTATTAAGTAATTTTCCCTTATTATTTAGTCTCTATCGCCAAACGCCTACCTATCATCCAAAGGTATTATTGGGCTGTAATATTTATGGCCCAACTCACCGACCCGTACCCATTTCTATACCCAACAAAGACCGGGCAATTGGCGCGAATGCCCTTCAAATGCGCTGGTCTTTAATTTTTGCCCCCGTAATGCGTGGTCTTTAATATTTGCCCTTTTAAGCTAAAAGATAATAAGAAAAAGACTTTACTACCCCCTACCCATAACATATAAAAAAAAAAGTTTGAACGAACCCCAAACATCCAATTAAACCTATCCATCATTTCAACAACAAACCTTTCAATCGTTCCATCGTTCCAACATTTCACCGGAGAAATCTCCATTGATTGCTACAACATCGAAAAAGATAAAATACATAATATATAGCGTTTCAATTGAATGTAATTCAACTTAATTTGATGCTTTATTAAGTTTAGATTTGTTAATATTTGAAAATAACAACAAATCATCTTCTATGAACTAAACAATCGATATGCGGTTACGAGATTCACATGCGAATCATAATTTTACTCAACAACATAGAATTGATCAAATTTATTGCTTTGTACGATTTTGATTAGTTTATACGTTCCATTTGATTAGTATACAATGCTCAATGACTTAGACTTGAAATTATAGTAACTTTTGACAAAAAATAATCAGCAAAGTTCGAACAAGTAAAAGGAGAGGCAAAAGTTTACTTTACAAAAAACAAAATGCAACTTTCATTTTCATAAGTAAAATAAAAAAAAAATACACAAGTGTTAAGAATTAGACAAGTATGCCGGAGGCAGAAGTTTACATTAGAAAAGAACAAAGTATCTCTGTTAGAGGCAAACTTTCATTTTTATGAGCAAAACAAAAATTTACGCAAGTGTTAAGAACTAGAAAAGTATGCCGGAGGAGGCAGAAGTTTACTTTACAAAAGAACAAAGTATGCTATTAAAGGCAACTTTCATTTTCATAAGTAAAATAAAAAAAAATACACAAGTGTTAAAATTAGACAGAATTTATGAGGAGGCGAAGTTTACATTAGAAAAGAACAAAGTATGCTGTTAGAGGCAAACTTTCATTTTTATGAGCAAAACAAAAATTTACGCAAGTGTTAAGAACTAGAAAAGTATGCCGGAGGAGGCAGAAGTTTACTTTACAAAAGAACAAAGTATGCTATTAAAGGCAACTTTCATTTTCATAAGTAAAATAAAAAAAAATACACAAGTGTTAAGAATTAGGCGGAGGAGGCGAAGTTTACATTAGAAAAGAACAAAGTATCTTTAGAGGCAAACTTTCATTTTTATGAGCAAAACAAAAATTTACGCAAGTGTTAAGAACTAGAAAAATATGAGGAGGGCGGTTTACTTTACAAAAGAAAAAAGTATCTTTGTTAGAGGCAACTTTCATTTTCATAAGCAAAATAAAAAAATACACAAGTGTTAAGAATTAGACAAGTGCTCTATGGGGCGGAAGTTCACTTTACAAAATTACAAAGTACCGTGAGAGGCAAACTTTCATTTTTCATAACCAAAACAAAATATTATTAACAAAACAACACCAATAACACATAAGATTGCATAAAAATCAAAATTATTAACAAGACAATACCAAAAAATCAAGACACACATAAATTAACTTAATTCATGAAGTTATGTCGGAACAAGCATAACTTTACCCATAAATTTCAAAAATCATAAACTCTCATGGACGGCATATGTTGCCTCGGACAAAAACATTCTTCAAAAAATCGATTATTAAACAAAAACAAAGTAGAATAACATAAAAAGGCATTTCACAGTGCAAAATTTCAAAGATTCAACAAAGAGAAAACCAAAACGCATAATTTAAAATATATTACGACATTCATAATACGATATTCAAAAAATCAAAATATATACATAGGGGAACGAAACTAAAGTTGAAAAAATCGTAGAGACACTATAACAAAACACTATAATTTTAAATAAAAAAGGATCAATTAAATATAAAAAATGACGAAGACAAAGATATTAATTCAACAAACAACAATTTAACATAAAAACAAATATTGCAACGAGCAAAAAGATCCAAATTCGTACCTAAGTTTTAAACGGATGAGATAGACACAAAAAAGAGGAGGAAAGAAGCAAAAAAAAGAAAAGAAAAGAGCAAATGACGAAATAGAAAGAGTTTTAATGGGGTAAGGGTAATTTCGTCAAAAAACTTTCATTAAACAGGTGGCGAGATAGGCAAAAATTAAAGAAGACATTGGCAAAATATAAATCAAAACCTGTTAGGTACGTGCAAAAAAATGACAAAGACCCCCATCTCTAGCCATGGTTAGTTCTTTAAACTACACAACAGATTCAACTTCATCAATATTATTATTTTGCAATTTTCTACAATTAGCTTCACATTATTATCTACTGATATTTTTTGTGATATTTATTTTTTTTTCGTTATGTGAAAAAAGAAAAAGAAATCGGGTGGTTGAATTTATTTAATTGGGTTTACAGCTTAAAATTGAATCATTAATAAACGTCACGTGAAACTTAAATAATATTTTTTTAATTCAATTTTGACAGTTACTCAAATGACATAAGTGAACAAGAGGAGTATTTTTAACAGAATAAATAGATAAAGCGTATATTTAGATGTAATTTTTTTCTTCTAATTATTATTCAAACGTAATTTCCCTAACACCAACCCGGTTCTAATACTTATGGCCCAACCTGCACTCTTGACCCGTACCCATTTCTATACCCAAAAACCCCTTTTGGTTCTCTTTAAGTTAAAAAAGCTAGGGTTTTTCTTTCTCTCTCTATCTCTTTCTCTCTCTATACAGTTTTTCATCGTCAGTAGCCATGGTTAGTTCTCTAAAGCTATATGCGACTTCATCAATCTTATTGTTTTACAATTAGCTTCACATTATTATTACTTATATACTGATGTTTTTTTGGTTTTGTTGAAAATAGCCTCAGGGAGATTATATAGATTTGCATACGAAGAGATATGGGCGTCGCCATGATCACTTTGAGCGTAAACGTAAGAAGGAAGCTCGTGAAGTTCATAAGCGCTCCCAAATTGCACAAAAGGTCCTTTTATTTTAACCCTATTTCATTTTCTCTTTCAATTTTCTAGGTCCCTCTATTATTGATGTTGTTGTTGTATGATTTTAGTCCCTGTGATAGTCAACTAAACATATTTAATCTTTAATTACTTGAAATGTCGCACTTTTCAGTCCTTTGCTTGTGAATAATCACAGATATTCTATTTTTCGACAATTTAAACACCGCTGTGTCATATTGAAGTTGTATTTTTGCTCCATATTTAAGAGTAATATACTTCTAAGAATAGTTTTAATATAAAATATTTTCTACACAAAGGGACTAAAATCACACACTTCAATTAATTGAAGGTTAGATGTGCTTAGTCGAATATCACGAGGACCGAAATCAGAGTTTAACCATAACTGAAGGACAAAAAGTGCTATTATCCCTTGTTGTATTGTATGATATTTGTGCTAATTCTTTTTTTTTTTTTTTTGGTTCAAAACAGACTTTGGGTATCAAGGGTAAGATACTTACTAAGAAGCGGTATGCTGAAAAGGCCCAAATGAAGAAAACGTAAGTTCTTAATTGTGTAATTACCATTTTAGGCATGTTGGTTTGGATCTTTTACTGAGTTATTCACTTGGATTTTTATTTTTAGTATGATTGTGAGCTTCAATTATTTTAACTAAGCTGCGTAGTTGTCCAATGAGAGTTGTAAATGGCACAGTCAAAGTGGAGCTAAATGAATATTGAGAATTTATATTGCCAACCTTGTCTAATTTGGGGTTGAGGTTTAGTTGTTGTTGTATCTACATATTTGTCTGATATAATAAATTGATTATCAAATATGACAGGAATAACAAATTTAAACTATTATGTTTGCGTTTCTCCAACATGGTAAATTGACTATTCAATAATCTTCTACCGAATAATCAGAATTAGTTCCAAAGCCAAACTGAACAGGCAGCATTGTCCATCATTAGTGGCATAGTTCCTCTTTCGTAATATTTCGGAGATTTTGATATGGGTAGTAGGATCAATTAATGCTCCTATGATTGGTTGTTATTCAGATTATGGGTGCTCTTTGGGTTGTTTGGGTACCAAACATATTGGGACCTACTGAACTGTTCTTTATCGTTGCTTTAGTGTTTGCTTTTGGGTTGTTGAGTGTTAGTATAGGTTGGATATGGATTGGTGTGAAACCTTATCCCGGGGAGCAGACAATGGCAGGTCTTTTGACCAGCGAGAAAAAAATTACAGAATGATAGTCTGGAGGAGCAACACATATTCAATATTTTTTTAGATCAAGTGGATTCTACTAATCGATAAGGTTGCTTTAGTAAAGAACACAAACCAGCATGCTCAATCTTATACCTTGAGGAGGACTCAGCCTACATTCTCTTTAGCATGGGATTTTGTGTCTCGCCTCTCTCTGGAATGATGGGTGATGAAGAAAACCATTGGTTCACATCCACCAAACTTGAACATCGGTTGAAGTATAATTCATATCACCTATAGGTAGTTTTAGACAAGTTGAATCCTTTTACTGCTACTAATTGCTTCCACTTCAAGGTTATTTAAATGTTAAATGTAGTTTCTCTAACATTTTGCAGTTGTCCATTGAAATAGTTGTAGACTTTTATTGTCTAATAAGGTTAGCTTTGATATCACTAAGATTTTGGCAGGAGTAATTGTTAGAAAATTAAAGTAGTGAACAGTAGGCCCTATATATATTTAGGTCGTAAAATAAAAAAAAGATAAGAATTAGAAAGTTTCAGCCTCTTACAGCGAAGTAACATCTCCATATATTCTGACTACTGTTGCTACAATCTATGGATGATGCTATTTATGGTGGATCAAATTTTATAAAACCAGTTTAGACACCAAAGCCTGTACCAGTTTTTAAATGGAAGAATTGTAGTGTTTGTGAAGTTTTATCCAATTCACATCTTTACTTTGTTTGCGTTGAACAGATTGGCTATGCATGAAGAGTCATCAAACCGACGCAAGGTTGATGATGATGTGCATGAGGGTGCTCTCCCCGCATATCTGATGGATCGTGAGACCACCACAAGAGCAAAGGCATGTTGAGTTTGATGCAGTGTTGAACTTGCCTTTTCTGTTCAGTTGGTGGTACAATGAACATAGACTGATTATACTGTTTTTAAATGTTAAACCTTCTGTGTAGATTCTTAGCAACACAATAAAGCAAAAGAGGAAAGAGAAAGCTGGAAAATGGGAAGTGCCTCTGCCTAAGGTAAAGTTAGAATAGCCCTTCATTAATAAAATATACTCCTATTACCTTATCCTAAAAAAAGAAGGTAAAGTTAGAATAGCATTGTAATTTTTGTCTTTACACTTCTTGTCTCAATACTATCTGTCTGCCTTTATATTGGTTCTCACTCTTGTTTGGTGTATCCATAATTCTTGCTAAACATGTTTCTCTGCGATTGAAGGGTCTGTCATTTACTTCTGTTTCTGAAATAATTTATGTCTCTTATGTGTCGCTCTGTTTGGCTGGTCACAAATAGAGATACTTTGCACTTCAGTTTGTGCTCTTAAGACTGCACTTGTGGATCTTTCATCTCAAATGGAATATTTTAGCTATATGGATGATTCTTATGTATTGTCTTAGATAGGTACTAAGAGATTCCACTGAAAATAGATGACCCACAAAGGGTTGCATTCCATGATCTGTGATCTTTACGTTTACTGAAATTGCTTTCTAGTAAGACACTTCACCTTACAGGTTAGGCCTGTGGCTGAGGATGAGATGTTCAGAGTGATAAGATCTGGCAAAAGGAAGAGTAAGTATTCTTCACTGATCTAATTTCGTTTTCTGTTGGTTAGCCTATAGCTACAGGTTCTTTACCTGTCCAGGTTCTTAATTGCAGCTCCTCGTACTTCTCCTTTGTTGAGTGATTTGTTTTCTTGGGATTGGAATTTGACTTTTTGACCATTTTGATTTGTTTTCATCTTTGCAGCCAAGCAGTGGAAGAGAATGGTTACAAAAGCCACCTTTGTTGGAGCAGGGTTTACCAGGAAACCTCCAAAGTATGAGCGGTTCATCCGCCCATCTGGCTTACGGTTCACTAAAGCCCATGTGACACACCCTGAACTTAAATGTACATTCAACCTTGAGATCATCGGGGTGAAGAAGAATCCTAATGGTCCAATGTATACTTCACTAGGTGTTATAACCAAGGGAACCATCATTGAGGTGATCTTCCCTTTTCAAGACTGCACCCTAGTTTATCTAGTTTAGCTTGCATCACTAATCGTCTTGCTATAAAATCCAGGTTAATGTCAGTGAACTTGGTCTTGTCACTCCTGCTGGGAAAGTTGTATGGGGTAAGATAGATATGCTTTACTTACATGTTACACTTCCGGGATTTTTTCGGCTTCAAATTTTGCTGATTCATTTTATTGGATGGTGAATGCCAGGGAAATATGCTCAAGTGACGAATAATCCTGAGAATGATGGTTGTATCAATGGAGTTCTCCTCGTGTAGTACCTTCTAACAGAGAAGAAACTGCACCCTTTTTGTTTGAATCGAGTGCATAACTCTATGTATCTCATCATTTCTGCTTGATGCCGGTTGTGACAGAGTTGTAGAACAGGAGAGGAGAAATGAAGACGTGATTGTTGGAGCTTGCAAATGCACCTTTAGCATGGTGCTGTAGCGGTGATTTAGCTTTTCGTTTATTGTAGGTTCTCAAGGAAAAATCAAATCATCATTAAGTTATTCATCAGAAGTGTCCCAAAACCTTCTACTACTAGCATCAGTAAACAATTTTAATCATTTGGTATATCACATCTTATAATAGTAGCTACTGAAGGCAAGGTCAAGGTTTGCCAATTTCCTATTTATTTTGGTATACCTGTTTAACAATGAACATTGTATTACACAAAAACCTTAATGTTACATCAAAACCCCCTAGTTTAGACAAGAGTTTTAGCTTCCAAAGTCAAATGCAGAATCAATTTGTTTGCATATAATTAAGGGACAGCTTCAGCTTAACATAATCCTTGGACCTAGAGTCCTACGGACTACGGAGTATCAGGGAAACACAAGTAATCAAACACGCTAAAATCCAACCAAACCGATTTATTATGAGGGAACATAGTGAAAGAGATCTCTATCTTATGAGTTTCAAACATCCGAGTTTGTTCTAAATTAGTAATATAAACATATTCCATGGATTTTAACACAAATATAAGGTTTGAATTAAAGCTACTTGGTTCGGTGAACCCGTAACCTAAGACCTAGCTCTGTACATATTTGTAATCCAAGGATAGAGAAAACGAGAGGAGGTAAATCCATACATCTTAAGGATCGTTTATTTACTTATTAATAAAGTGGAGATTATAATGCCAACATTGTTTATAAAATGATTAGTAATAAAACAATTATTATGTTGCACATGTTCTTATTTTACATTCTATCCCCCCAGTTCCAAAATAAGTATCACCTTAATAAAAAGAATTTGTTCCAAAATAAGTGTCACGGAATTCAAGACAACAATTAGCGAGTGTTTTCAACTATACAATTAGTGTTAAAGAAGTACATTGCCCAATTCTGAAAAGAGCATCGAATAAATAGGGATAATTTAGTAAACTCCCTATTGTATTTATTGATCTCTTAATGAATGTAATGTTTGTTAAGATGACACTTATTTTGGGAAGGAGGAGTATCTTGCATTATAATATATATATTTCTACACTATATTTCGCACAATTTGTTACGAATATTATTTAATTTAATAGTAATATTTAATATCATCAAGCTGCACTAATTAAATGTGGCCCAACCAAACATTTTATTAATCTTTGCCTTGTTGGCGAGGGTTTGAATCCAACATTGTAATCCCCTTACTCATTTTCTCTTCCTTCCCCGGCCCTCATGTAACAGAAAAAGAAAAATTAAAAAAATATTTCTCTTGGTGGGTTTTGTTGGTATTGGTCAGGTTCAAAAGTAAAAAAGAAAATATTGTAGTTTGGCGGGAGTGAATAATAGCAGAGTATAAATATATGGACAATTGAGCATTTCCTTGTAGTGTAAGCTTGGATCCAAATTAGGGTTTTATTGTACGATGCTCAAAGGTCGAGAAAGCTTAATCAGATTAATCGGTCGCCGTCGCCGTCATCGCCGTCACTCTCTTCTCACCTCTACTCAGGTACCTCACTTTTGGTCCCCTAATTTCATTTTTTGGTTGTGAATTTAGGCTAAACACATTTAACCCTTAATTAATTCAAATGTGTGGTTTCGGCATGTGAAGAGGAGGTGTGAGAGATTGGGCTATAACAGGAGTTAAAAGTAGGTCGAAGAAGAAGAGGTGATTAGATGATACATTTTGGTTGTGAATTTAGGCTAAACACATATATAGCCTTTACTTAATTCAAATGTCTGGTTTTCACCTCAAATTAGGGAGTAACAATACAAAGTTATAACAGTAACATGAATAATTAAACAGAAAAGGGCCAAACATACCCCTCTACATTCAGAAATGGTTTAAATATACCGTCTTTATGCTTTTGGTCCGAATATACCCCTGTTGTTATACTTTGGCATTGATATGCCCCTCATTTTAACGGAGGGACAAGTGTCATCATCCTATTGGCCTATTTTAATTATCCCCTAATTAATTAATAAATCCAACCCATAACCCGGTATCCAATTAAAAGACTCATACCTGTACCTGGAAAATTTGAGGCAAGCTTCAAAAAGCTTCTTCAATGGCGGCTGCTGCTGATTCATTTCTGAAAATTCACAAGCATGGGGATCAAAAGTGAACATTACAATTAATTGAAGGTTATATGTGCTTAACCATATATCACATGGACCAACAACAACATACCTAGTGTAATCCCACAATTTGGGTCTAGGGAGAATATGGAGGGTAGGATGTACGCAGACCTTAGCTCTACCTTTGTGGGGTAGAGAGTCTGTTTCCGATAGACCCTCGGCTCAAAAGAAACTTAGTCGATGCAGGATTACAAGGAAAATAAGACAACAAAATATCAATATACAAAACAAATAAAGCAACACGTAGTAATACACACAAAAGTTTTATCACATGGACCAAAAACAGAATTTACCAATACTGGGATACCACAGCTATATTCATTTCAAGTTTTGCTTAATTTTGATGAAAGCTATTCATTTTAGGGACTTGAAATTGCTCCTAAGGAAGATAAGGATGAGGTAAGCACTGTTAATGGAAATGGAAATGAAGGTGAAGAAATGGTTGATTGTCCTGTATGTCGAAAGAAGGTTCGAGGCGAGATTAACTCTCATTTAGGTATATTCTTACTTTAGTGTTATGTGGAGTTATTTGTGATTTTCATGTTAATTAAATTGTATTTTTGAGAATTTTTTGGAATTTTCTTCCCTTTTTAGCTCAATAGTAGAGTAAATGTGGTATCTTGTCATGTTTTATGCGTGTTGCAATTGTGCTTCGGATTGAAGGAAAATGTTTAAGTTGCTGGAGAAGGTCAGATGCAGATTTAGGTGAACCCACTAGCTTTGGTTCATAACCCTATGCATGTGAAACCCCCCCACTAGATAAGTAAATATAATAGATTTTGAGTACAGTAAATCAAATGGGCTGTGGTAGAATTTAGAACTCGAACACATAAAGTTTAAATACTAGATCCGCCTCTGGAGGAGGTATTTGAAGTGTTAAATTTCTTATGTTATCATTTGTTAATTATGGATGAGTTATTAACTTATTTCCAGAATGCTGATGAATTATGTTAGGATGGAGAAAGCATTTTGTACAAACACAATGTAAATATAAGTTAGTGGAAAATTCTTGCTTTCAAAATTTAAAGAATTCATTTTGCAATTGTTGACACTCTTTGTGAGTATTCCTTCTGCAGTTTGTGTTTAATTGACATCATAGATAAAAGAAGATCTCACGAAAAGAACATATTGGTTAAGACTTAAGAGAGACTCATGTTCTTTGCCTGTACTACTTAGGCATCATATGAATTTAACAATTTGACATATTCACTAGACTACTAATTCTCAGTATTGAGCAGACATAAGATCCGGTTTTACAAGGTAACATATAATCGCAGAAAGAGAACCATGAAATTTAGTCGTCTCTCTTACACCTCTTTTCCTTTTGCCAAGTCTAAAACCAGCCTTTTTTTGTTGCAACAAGTTCATTAATTTGTTTTTAATCTGACGTATTCTTTTGTTCATTTAACTTGAGCTATGTGAAAGCTTACAGCGGAATGTGATTTTCTCAGATAAGTGCCTTGCTAGAGGAACTAAACGAAAATTGAGTCAGTGCACCCTTTTCCAGTTGAAATTCTGCACACGACCTAAAGTAACAGTCTCATCAGTCGAGTCAAACTTTACAAGGACCGACGTTGGTCCGAGAGCCGGTGATGGTAATATCTGTGATCTGGCTTCTGAAATTAGCAGCTCAGATGGTCCCGAAAATAATGTACAAGATGAGTCCAATTCATCATCAGTCTCACTTACTTTGACAACCAACAGATCCAAAATTTGTACAGGAGAGAGTAGTGTTTGTAATGGGGTTAATAGAATGGAAAACTTAGATGGTCTCGTCAAATTCGATGATGAATGCAAACTTCTGTCTGGTGCAAAGTCCACAATTTCTAGGCTAGAGGATTGTCCTCACCACCAAATAAGTGATGATAGAATTGACAACATCACACACTCACCTTTGTCACCTTCTGAAAACGGGACGTCTAAATGTGTGGAACCTTTGGAAGATGATGATAACTCTAAGATTTTGCTGGATACTTTCATTGTTGGCCGTAAGTTTGGTGATGACATAGAGTTAACTATTGGAGCAATGGTAATGCTGTCAAGGGATTCCCAGAATGTCAAGGATCCGAATGCAATCAAGGTTGATTTTCACTATGGTTATCTTTAATTGATAACATTGTATCTGAAGTATGTGTCTGAAACGCATAGCTTGTATGTTCTGGCAGGTTCTGACGGAAGATACTGGTCAGAGTAAAGAGCTAGGTTTCATTCCCAGGGAATTGGCACAGTATTTATCTCCATTGATAGACAAGTTCCAGCTGATGTTTGAGGTAATCAATACTAGACATTTTGTGGTCATATTCTAAGTTTTTCCATTTCCCTCATGAGCTTCAACTTACCTTAACCTTTGTTGTTATTGTAATTGAATGTTTAAAGCATATAGTATGAGCCACTGCAGAATCTACCACGTTATTTGCTAATGAGACTATTGGGCCTGTTAAAGGGTGTTCAATAACCTCCCCTTCTAAAAAAAGGTGTTCAATAACCTCCGAGTGCAAGGAATCCTATACAAAATTGAATTAGCATTTTAACGATTTAAGAAAAGGCAATGAGAGCTCCGACTTGCTGTGCTATCTAGTAAATAGTTATTTTCATCAATTCAAATCCTGGATTTTTGAATGTATGGACTGATCACTAACTTACATGGATTCAGGGACATATAACTTCTATTCCACAGCATCCTCGTGCAGTTGTCCCAATTCAGATGTATTCCTCTAGCATTGGGTCTTTTGACGAAAAGGACTCCTCTAGTTTCCAAGAATTCAATTCCTTTCGAAGAAATGCTCTATGTGCTGCTGAATTCTCCAAGACTCACCCTCCTATCCCTGCAAAATACCAGCATAACCTTCTACTTTTACTAAAAGAGGTTTTGGAGAGCAATGCACACCTTTTCACTGAAGGCGAGAAGACCTTATTGAGTAGGATTTTCAGCACTTGGATCATCCCAGTTACTCCTTGATAACTTTGCGTATATAACTCTGTTTTTTTTTCCTCTGTTGGTACAGAATCTTTTTTATCACTCTCAGATGATAGTCAAAGGCTCTTTGCTCGGCTTTATGCACGTAAAGGTGTTCAACTTTAATCGCTCTTTTGGCTTGCAACTGTAATATTCTAGAGTTGGTCAATTTCGGAATCTTTACGGACGAAGTAGCCTTGCTTTATTTATGGAATTCACATATGCTACTCGTTTAATAAGTCATTAGACCTTTCAATGTCTGGGAAGATTTGAAACATGATACTCAGTTGTGCTTCCCGTTTTATTGGAAATGACTTATTGCTGTGTCCTTTTTTTCTTTTCTCAATAACATCGGTGTGGGTCAGCTTACCTCAGCCATTCTATCGGGTCCCTGCATCCTTCTATCAGTATAAATTATCGGGTAATTCCTCTACCAAGACTTAGATAGATTGAGAAAAGTCACCTAACTCTCTTGCCTCTGCTAAAATTTGAACCTTGGTCGCCTTTGGTCTTCATTCCAGCTTCAGCTACTACTAGACTGGGTGTAACTAGTTAGTACTATTTTCATGATATCATTATTTTTCAGACACTACTTTTCCTGACTGCTACAAACCCATAATTGATTCTTGATATGAGCAGGATACACTTGCATGTAAAGACGCAGGACAATACTGTAGTGCCATCACCTCAATTATCATTGTCGGTCCTATTGGATTCAACTTGCTGATTTCCCAATAAATTTCGGCTTGTGGTTCCATATGCTAATAATGGAGCATTCTGCATGAAAAGGATATATTATTTGGTTTTTAGGAGCTTCCCTTAATTGTTGTCTAGCTTTTGACATTTAATGTAGTTCGTCCTCTAAATTATCACTTAAAGGTTTTACTCATCAAACACATTATCTTTTATATTTTTTATCTGGATTGGATTAGCTTGTAAAATTATAAATTGCAATCAAGTTTTCCTCAAAAGTAGAACTCAGCTATCTGAACCCCACTCATGAGAGGTAATTTTCTTGAAGTGGAAGTAGTTATTTATGTGATTCCTACCTGCAAGTTCGGAAGAACCTTAAGACTCGTTATACTTCATTTACTGGGTCGATAAGTTATCTCTCAGAAAAGTATGCCATAACTTTGAAAAGAAAGAGGGAGAATCAATTCTTATTTTTAAGCTAGTGAAGGATACTAATCTACAGAGGTCCCAATGTCTTTGCATTCCTATTGCTGGAAAAAAGCTTCTATATTAATTGTCAAATTTTTGCTGTTATAATAACCTCAAGTATCATAGATATTTTCAACTCAGATGCAATTGTGGTGAGGTGCAGCTTTGGTATCATATCTTAGTGTTCAACCATATCATATGCTGAAAATATTTTAACATTCTTAGGATCCCAGTTGCAGACTGAGTACAACTTTAGGTGATTAGCTTGAAGTTGGGCAACACGTGATACTGCTGTTTATTGAAATTCACAAAGTTGTCAATGATACATGTGAACATGGTACTAACTTATCCACACAAAAGAGGAAAAAAAAAAAAATGGCAAATGTATGAGACCACGGTAATAATGCATAGGCCTTTTTCTACATAATGTTAAATTACCTGCCCTGCTTGACTGATAATTCAGCTGCTATTAGGATCATATCAGAAGGGTGTGGTTTCAGTTTCCTTAATTTGCACGACCCAATGCTTATAATATTGTGTTTTGTTTTTGTGAATACTTGAAAATTTGAATGGTCCATTACTGGATGAGTCAAGAAGTTTCTTGATCATATGAGGTTCCTTTTTTCTTACCTTAGGTCCATGGTTTCGGATGGCTAGCATATCATATGCCGAAATATGTGATTATGAAGAAGCTGTTAAGGGGCTTTCTGGTAGACACATTGTATTACATTGTGGTAAATTCTATGTAGTCTTGTTTTAAGAGTAGCTGAATGCAACATCATCTAAGTCATTTTTCTTACTTTGCAGAAGCAGAATGTGTTTCTTTATTCGAATCAATTGATAAACTACAAATTGATGACTTAAAGGAGGTTTTGAATGTTCTTAATGTTGGTGAACTACGGGACCTTGTCTGTAGTCTTAACAAGGTTTGTGTTTTATCTATTTTAAGATCTACAAATTGATGAATTTGCTTGTGCCTGAAGGTCTTCCTAGCATACTCTCTCGTGAGGTAAAAAAAAGTAGCTATCCTTAGGATCATGAAAAGTTTGGAGCATTATGGAAGGTTCCATCTAAATTTGATTGATGCCATAGTTAATGCTCCAATAAGAAATTGGCTTCTGATGACTACACAGAAACAGGATACTGTGTGGACAGATACGGGCCATACAATTCGTAGCACTAACGTCATTTGTTCTTTACATGCATTGTGTTAAAGCGAGTGGAAAATCAGATTCCTTTTGTGTGTTCTGAAATATACGCTGAGATTCAATCTGTACACTAGGTTACTAATCTTTGTCTCTTGTAACTTTCTACTGGGTTGGCATCCCCTTAGGGGCCATATCAATACAACTTTCAATATTTACCTATCAAAGATTGATTAATCTTTATTAGCTGGGGAAACGAAGTAGTAGTTTTTCCGTACGAAGGAAAAGAACAAAGGAAAATAAATAAAGTATTACTTTGTCAGAGCTTGTGCTTGCCTTCAGTCTTCTCTGGATCTGTTCAGTGCTTAATTTCTGTATGACTAAGCTTGGTTTGCACGAGGGAGAGATATAAGGAAAGTAGAGTGATTGTCTTCTGTGCAATGGAGGAAAATGTGAAAATTTAAGTTTAAAAGAAATAAATAAATAGATTCGGTTAGGTGGTACAGAAAAAAAAATCCATTTTGCTTCTCCACCTGCTGTCATAATAGCTGCGCTGCAGGCAACAGCTGTAAGTTTTTAGTAGTTGTTTCTCTGAGGTGTTCTCATTGATTAACTGCCTGAAATATTTTCTCTTCCAAAATTTTGTCTGATATTAGTTGTAGTCATATCAGGATCTCTTGGAAGATTAGGCTTACTGATTTTGTGTCTCTGAAGTAAAATATTCTAGATACTACTTAAATGTTCATTGCATTCTCCCTTTTGTTTGTGGGACTTCCATGTTCAATGATAATGGCGTTTCGATTGACTTGGTTGAGTTACATTTATCTTTCTTACGAGTGTGCTCTATTTTGAGATTTAGCTCAGTCACATAAGAAGATCGCCCAAAATTCTGATCATGGTACAAGAAAGCAAGATTATGTTGCTCGGGTTCTTGGTGCATATGAAAGTGGTTTATGGTACGTTGTTTTTAAATTTTTTATTCCTCGGTTGTCACTCTGTACCACACCTTAATATTCTTTCATGTAATTTCTTCAAAATGCCATCAATGCAGCCCCAACCTTCCAAGTATGATTCTAGGGAAAACTGGAAGTTGTGTCCGGATATCTGCATCAGCTGAATCTGTCTTTTGGCGTGCCGAGGTGATTTTTGAGAAATTTCTATTATGTTGTCTAGCCTTATAGTATGTAAACATTGTTTGTTTGACATGTGCCCTTCTTAACTTTTTGTTCCTTTAGAGGCTATTTTTTCTGAATGGAGAGCAAGACCTGTCGGCATTTTTACTTGTCGACTTGGGCATTGTGAAATATCCTGCTTACAACTGCATATTCACGGACCAAATTTTTCCAGACAGAAGTGACCTATTGTCTTATGAGGAGGTACACTTAACCCTTGTGTAAAGATACTTTCCCCCCCTTACTAGCTATCCAAAAGAAAAAAAAAGTTTTTTCCTTTTATTTAGTTTGAATTTAATGCCCTTAGGCCATTGAGGTTGCACAAGGTATGGATGAGTCTCTTGACGAGAACAACAATGAGTTGGTATCAAGATGCATTGAGATTTCTGCCTCTCACGTATCTAGCTTTGTGGAGGAAGATAGATCATCAGATTCTGGGTCGATGGCTGCATTTCTATCTTGCTTTTCAGCCAGTTGGGTCTATTCTAAGGTGATCCTGTTGGGTGTTTCTTTCCTGGAGCATGAACGGAGGTGAGGAGGTCCAACATGCTTGATTAGAAGTTATTCTCTAATGATCTTAACTTTTGTGAACTTTCAACAGAGTTCATTCTTTGAACAACAATATTAATTTAATAACAGATTATTCTGGATATTAGCTTCATCCCCTAGAAACCTTAAGTTGCAATTTATATATTCCATGATCCACGAGGAAGAATTCCACAGTATAATAGCTCATTTAAATTAATGAGTATGAAATGATTCTCTTGTTTCACACCAATCAGGCCAGAGGACCTTTTCTGAAAAAGAAAAGTTTATGTCTAGAGGAATGAGAAGATTAGAGAAGAGTATTTTGCATGTTCAGATGCATAAAACAGAAGGGGAGAGTTCTATAGTGAAGTTCACAAAGACTATATCTGCCCCCTGCACCCCCCCCCCCCCCCACCCCCTCCTTTTCTCTGGGTTGTCTTCCATTACTCCAGCAAAAGTAGGGGGTAGTGGTGCGTGTTACGGTTGAAAGAAGAAGAGAAAATCTGTCACATGGTAAGCTCTTGTAAATAGGGTTATGTTTTATGTTGAGTTCCATAAGATGGTTAATTTCTGATATGTTGAGTTTCCATAATTGGGGAAAACAGTCATTTGTATTTAGACAGTAAATTTTGATCGAGGTTTGTCTTCACTTAGCTGTTAAGTGTTTCCTATTTCATGAAATCATACTTGTCTTAAAAGTTCAATAGTTAGATTTTTGTAAGTGAGTCTCATTCTCCTAAGACTTGGTTTCTCTTTTCTGGAACCTTCAAGTACTCATTTTATTATCTTACTCATTGGAGCTATGGAGCACATACTCATTTATGTTATTTTCTATTAGGAAAAAGTCCAAATATACTCCTAAGTATTAGAAACTTTTTATCTTTAAGTATCTCATATAATCTTCTTTAGTAATTAGAGTGAATCTATGAAGCACATTTTCTTTTAGAAGGTTACACGCCTTATTGTCTGTTTCATGACATGAGTGGCTATTCTGCTTGTTTGGCCTTCTTCAACCATTTTTTCCTTCCATCACTTGACAGTACAGAGTTTAGTCCCTGATATGTGTTGTATGTCGATCAACAAAAGAGGGAAAGGAAAAATGGTAGAGCCGTAGAGGTAAATCACAGATCTTTATATTGGTATATATAAATGTAGAAATTATTTAATTGTTCAAGGCAACAAGTGCCATTGAATTGTCTTTAAAGTTAGAGAATACACTTGTCCCTCATTGGTTGTGTAAGGGTTACCAAAGGGGTTTGTTCTTGGGGCTCCACCCATTGCTTAAGATTTTGGGTTGGATGCTCAAATTCTTTCACATGGTATCAAAGCCGCAATGCTTTCTCTCTTCATATTCTATCGTTTTGGGCTTCTCTCTCAACTAAACCCATAGAGTTGTCTGGGCTTCTCTCTTTCAATTCAGTTCATCGAGCCACAAACTTTGCTCCAAGCCCGCTCCTTAGCCTGTTGAGCCTACTCACCGTCCAGGCACTCTTTTCAGCCTGTTGAACATCTTTTCTACATCAGGTCAGCTCTTCAATCTTCTCAAAAGAAAGACCCAAAGAAAATCAGTATTCATGTGTAAACCCCAAAATCGGGTTACGCGTGTGGGAGGGTGTTAGAGAATACACTTGTCCCTATTGATTGTGTAGGGTTATCAAAGAGTTTTCTAATGTCCGAGGCAACTCCATGCATTGCCTTAAGGTTTTAGGTTAGATTCTCAGATTCTTTCAGAAGATTGACATCAGTTCTTCCAACAAGTGATGTCTGTGTGCATGTTTTCTCATTGGAACTGGTTTATGAACTCGCGCACAGTTTAACAATATTCTCATTGGAACTGGTTTATGATCTGGCGAGGGCTAGTTAGGCTGGTGAATTGAATTGAGTGAATGGCCTGGAGGTAGTCTTTAAAAGTGGACTTATTTCAGGTGTCTTATGAGCCTCTGAGAATATTGTTAAACAGTGCGCGAGTTCATGCTATGCCAAAAAATAAATGGGAATAGAGTCAGGTGGATATATATACACTCTTCATTGGACATTTTCTTGTAATGGTGGTGATACTGTTCTAAGTGAAGTTGCTTGTGTTTTTGGAATTTAGTGGGTATACTTTTTCAGGTATAAAGATGCAATCGATTTGCTTAAGCTGCTGCTAGTTAAATTTAAATCTGATCGAAGAAGGGGATATTGGACTCTGAGGCTCTCAGTTGATTTGGAGCATGTTGGGTGGCTTGATGAGAGTCTTGAAGTAGCTGAAAAGGGGTTGCTAGATCCTTGGGTTCGTGCTGGCTCTATAGTGGCTCTACAGAGGCGGGTTCTGCGGTTGGGGAAGCCCCCTAGACGTTGGAAAACTCCCAGTTTTTTGGATTCCGTCAATAGGAAGATAGTGGAGGTAATTCATTCTATCTCCTATGAGTTTCTCTGATGGACCCCTTTGCACTTCTGCCACTCTCTTAAGATATCAGTATCACACTACAGTTTCAGATTCATCCTCCTCCTTGATTATTTGGTAGGCGTTTGGCCATGCGATTGAAATCATGATTTTATATTTTGATTTCAAATCGGCGTTTGTTTATGCAATTTGCACAAAATATCAACTTCAACTTCATATCATGATTTCAAATCCCAAATTCTCCAGAAAGGTATGATTTGGGATTCCAAATCAAGGTTTCAAATTTTTTTAAATGTAAAACTTGACCCATAAGTTTATATTTGTAAAAAAAGATCCATAAGTTGGTAGATATATTTACCAACCATTTATATCAAATATTAAAAGATCTGCAAGTTGGTAACAAATTTACTCTTACCAATCATTTACCAAATTGCATTTACTTATACAACTCATGTTCAATTTTCCTTGTTATTGAACTAAAGTTCGATCACTTGATGTTGTATTTTTTTAGAAAGGCGTTCTAGTAGCGTATTAATTTTGTTATGAACTTTGATTTGCTCATTTGGTAAGATTGTATCAGAATTGGAAAATTTTTGATGATTTTCACAACTTGTGGGGTTTTTATGTATATGAAAAAAAATACGACTTAAGAAATCCAAATTGCATGTCCTAACAAAACTTCAACTCCAAATCACCATGATTTCAAATTACTGATTTCATGTCATGATTTCAAATTATGTCCAAATGGCTCCTTAGGTTCATGTTCAGGGCAGACCGGTCAACTGCAAAACAGGGGTGAAGAATGTCTTTTATGGTGAGGATGGTGAACGTTGTGGAGTAGAAGAGCTTGCTCTAGAGTATTATGCTGGAGAAGGAGGATGCTGGCAGGGGGTTCACACTGAGAGTGGGATTTGGTTGACTATTTTCGGGCTCCTAATGTGGGACGTTGTATTTGCGGATGTACCAAATGTCTTCCGCACCAAATTTCAGGTATTACCTGCTTGATGTTTTCCATAGACTTGGCTATTGTGGCCTTGCTATTGTCAGAACTTCTATGCTAAATGGTTGGGCTGATAAGTGATAACTCCGTTGATAATTCAGTTACACGACATGAAACTGTTACTACAGCAGATAACACTAGCTTTGCTTAACGATTAAAGAAACAATATGCTTAACTTCATAGTTAGTGAGCAGTGCGAAAGTTGATGATTATGTTTCTCATGTTTTGCAAAATTTATCCAATTATATTAGGTTCCTTCTAAGTTCTGCTCAACGGTGATAATAGTAATTTAAAATAGGATCCAACGTGTTCTCAGAAGACACTATTTTTCCTTGTTCCTCAAGTCCCCTTTATTGAGTGATGATGGTTGTTTACTTTTGTTTTCTTTAATAAACAATTTTTTTTGGGAGCAACAAATGCAAGGTACTATTACATGCTGGATCTACAATCACTGTTCAAACTAGTTGGAAAAGATAATGCTGAACTGTTAAATAGCTTAAATACTCCATTGTCTCATTTTATGTTTGACATTCATGGTTTGCTATTCAGCTTTTTGATCTGCAAGAAATTCTTGAGAAATAAAGTCTTTTTGCACAGACTGCACCTTTGGATCTGGAAACTGATAGCTTTTATGAAGTCAGAAGGGGTCTTGTAGAAGCTCTTCTAGATAAGATTGAGCATGGCATGGCGGAAGAGTTACTTATCATGTCATGGGAATCACACGTGGGAACAGCCTGTAGGGGAGTCAACTGGGACAAGCATTCCCTTTCTGAGCTCCGAGCAGCTGTTACATGCATCGGGGGTCCTTGTCTTGCGTCAATCTGTCGGAATTTGGCTCAAGATTACAGGAGCTGGTCAAGTGGAATGCCTGACTTATTGCTGTGGCGCTTCCATGACGACTACAGAGGTGAAGCAAAGCTCGTTGAAGTGAAAGGTCCCAGAGACAGACTTTCGGAACAACAACGTGCATGGCTACTCTTTTTAATGGACTGTGGCTTCAACGTTGAGGTATGCAAAGTGAGTCATGCCCCAATATAGTGGTAGAAATTTGCATGGCAAGCCATCCCATAAGAAGATATGGGTTGGTTAAGAGTTACCAACAATTTACGACACTCCAAGTAGAGATGATATGAGTTATACCTAGATTGAGTCACAATTTAGCTTACTACCCAGTTATACAGATCAAGCATTTGATTTGGCTGTAAAGATGGGTACCTCCCATGCCACAATATTTACCATAAAGGATAAAGAAAAGAAAATTTTCAGAGCCATTACTTTACACATAAAGAGTTGCATCAAGTGAAGGTTGGCACTTGGCAGAAGCAGTTAGTCCAGAATTCAGAGGAATCAAGACTGTAAAGTAGCAACCATGAGATTTGCTTGTTTTCACTGTGAACTGGCTAATTGCCTCAAATCTTCTATCTAATTCCGTTTTTCCTGTCGACTTTATTCTTGTACAAGAATGCTACCTTTTTTTAATTGTATTGCTTTTATTGTAATATTTTACTTTGAGGTGATCATTGGTATTACAGAGGTTATCAAAGATCTTTTAATTCGTTGAAGCTTCCATCTTTCTTGTGCCCTTTGATAGAGAGGTTTTTAATTAACGACTTAATTGATGAAGTACAATGCAAACTAAGAACCAATATAGTCTGAAAAGATCGTGCAAAGCAACACATGGAGTTCGGTAGCTAATAATTTTGTTCCTCTCGGAAAACCCAGGTCCCATATACTGCTGTCAAGTCCGCAAGTCAGATAGGGTATGAGCGGGTTGAAAATGGGATAGACAAAAACGAATAAGCCCATGAGCCTATTTGGATTGGCTTAGTTTACCTGCTTTTAAGCCAAAATAGCTTTTAAGCACTTTTGTGATGTTTGGGTAATACAAAAAAGTGCTTTTAGGCACTTGTTTTTAAGCCAAAACAAGAAAAATAAGCTACAATTCCTAACTTATGGCTTTTGGCTTATAAGTCAAAAGTCATAAGCCCATCCAAACGGGCTCACATATCTAATAACGGATAATATAGGTTCCCATATTATGCATAGCTTCTTGATATTACCATATTCCTAGCCTTGATTTATGTTGTCGTCGTTTTCTTGGCTTTGCTTACTAATCATTCTTAGCTGTAAATCTGTAATGTTCATATAGATCTCGCAGAAAAAATATTTTTCCAACAAGAGAGTACTCTACACCTTTAAGGGGCAAAAACAAATGCAAAACTAGCTCTTCTCTGTTTCACCATCGATAAACCATACAAGCCGATAATCATACGAAAATAACATGCACATGCATACAAAGTCAGTGACGGATTCAGGATTTTCATTCAGGGTGTTCGGAAAAAAAAAGAAGCTAAATATCTGTTGTTATTTTTTTGCCGGGGGTGTTCAAAAGTTAATATATGCGCATAAACACGAAAATTTCACCTATATATCTGTTTGTAATTTTTTTTTACGAACACCCTGGTCCCAAGTAGATCCGCCCCCTACAAAGTGACCTTAAACATAGGATCCCCAGGCCACCAAATGCAATTGTTAAGACGAGTTCTTCAGTCAATCTTCTCGGTCTTTCTTTCTGATAGGAATATTGTCACACACGCGCGAGTTTTGTATTTGACCACTTCTGTAGAACATCTTACAACAATAGTAACTACTTACAGTCCCCAACATATTGGGTTCGACCTTGAACCATATTTCTTTATGTCATTTAGACCAAATGAAAAATTATAAATAATAGTGATAATACTACTATTAGAAATTCTCTATATTATTGCTGCCATATAAATCTACGATAAGGTCAAAATACTCCTAGAAAATGATAGGTTTATAAGCAATGTAACTAACAGGACTAAAACATATTTTCAACAAGTTGATATCACCTCTATGGAACTTTTTTCATCTTTTATGCTCTATCTTTAGCTAAATTCAGATTAATTCAAAGAAATTGTAAGTCTTTCGAAACAACTTCGATCCCTGTGATCTCTGATCTATCTTACCCTCTTTTAATACCTTCACTTACCATAATTTCATACCTATGGATTGGTGTATTGGTAGGTCGACGCAAAATAAACCATCTAATCTTAATTGTTAACGATATTGTTAAAATTAGATATTCAGACTAAATTAGACAAAAGAAGCTTTATGAATAAAATATATAAAAGGTGGAGCCTTTATATTGATGTGAAAATCATTTCATGTTTGAAATATTTGATTACGCAAGCAGAGGGAGCATTTTTCTTTTTCTGTTTTACCTAAAAGAAAGGAACTATATTAGATTTGGATACGATTCTTTAAGCATCATTTTAATCTAAGTCAGCAAAGGTATTTAAAAACAGGAAAAAGGAAATCTAAATAGTCTCTTTTATCATGGAGAATAAGATTAAAAAAAAATAAAAAAAATCATATTCTCTTGCAACCATTAGTATCTTCTAGTCGGAATCTCAAACCTCCTAAATTCTTTGTCATAATATGAAAATTCTTTTTCCGCACTGCTTAAATGCTTAAACAAGGGTAAATTCTTTTCAACGGAACCTGGAACCTGTAACAAGATCTATTCACTACAAAAAAATGAGTAATTTGTGGAGGTTGGAAGTTGCAATTCGCGGAGTTTTTACCCTCCTTTAGCAAATAGTGGAGGTTAAAACGTCTGCAAATTGTAACTTTCAACCTCCGCAAATTACCTATTTTTTGTAGTGATTTAGGGATGCAAATCAGAAAAGAGATTATCAATGGTACAATATACTATTTACACTTTTAAAAGAAAACACAGCTTATATCATGACAAATTTAATATTTATATGTGAGTGCATATTGAAAGTGTAATATGAATAAAAGGTAGTGGCGTACGCAGGATTTTCGACCAGCGGTGCCGACATTTAAAGAAGTGGCCAACAGACTACCATAATCAATAATGGATGTAGTCTTAGTGCCACAGGTTCAACCGTATCCGCTATTTTTGATACCAAACATAGATATATTTATGTAAAAAATAAATAGAATTACAGCAAATATTAGGTTCTGAATCTTAACATATCAAGTTAATAGTGAGCAACCCTAGCAAAAAAGGAGGAACAACTTACTTTTTTTTTTTTTTTTTTTTTTGTGAAAAGGAAGGGTAGTATTTCCAAGATATTGGGTAAGTTACTTATGATAGCATTAATTACCATAAAACAACTAGTGTTATACTGGTTTAATCCATCAACACTCCTAACCATCAGCCCATGTGTTTCATTTTATCCAGTGATGTCATCTAATACAACATGTATGTTTTCGAAAATTATTCATATAGGTATTTAATAAAAATTTCTGACGAAGGGGTGTCCGACACCCCTTAGATGAACGTGGATATATATATATATATATATATAGATATATAGAATTTAAACTCATGGGAAAATAAGCATCGCGTGTACCTTTATCAATGTAGGAAACGAACTCTCTTTCTTATTTGTTTTATTTGGTTAATTGAACTTAGTTATGATACTACATATTATGCCATAAGATGAGGAGATTTCCCTTTATTAGCCTTTGATGATCCTCAATTCCTATGGAATATAAGGTGTTTGGCTGCATGTCACAGAATCAGCATATAATTAACTTTATTGGTATGTAAGCATTTATTCATTTTGCAACTCCAATTGCAAAAATTTCATTCATCCATTAGAATCCAACTGGTATATAGGTACATACACAAATTAAACCCCACTCTAAAGGCGACAGGGTTCATCATCGGAATCCTCTGTATAAGAAATTTATATGGCATAATATAAAGTGAGAATTATTTTTATGTACATATAGAAAATGCTTAATTTTTTGATCTTTTTAATACTTTTAATTTCGTCAATAAATTTTTTAGCTCCGCCATCGCCCATTGATCCCACCCCTTGCAATTCACAAACCCTATCACTTGCCCACCCACAAGAATCTTCCCACATTTGTGGAAGAATCTGATTATGTCATAGAAATATTCCACTTTGAGACCCCACCCTTCTTTTATCATTCTTCTCACCAATCAAATCATGTTTCTTGATTCAATTCTAATTTATTTACTGATATCTTACCTAATAATATCTCTATGTACATTATATTGGGTTTGTTACGTTGTTTCGATTTTCAAACTAATAGATGAGCATCATTTAATTAAGCTCTGGAAAAGACGATCAACTTCTTTATAACGGTTTAAATTGTCTATATATATTTTTGATGACTAACATCTAATATAACACACAACATGAATAATTGACTTTTCAAAGAAACTTGACCGTTATAATGAAATGTTGTTATAAATGATGAATGTTATAGAGAGGTTTGACCATAGTTTATAGCATGGTTGGTTATATTTCTCTTTCTTCTTCGTG
Organism: Lycium ferocissimum; assembly: GCF_029784015.1. Classification (NCBI taxonomy): domain Eukaryota; kingdom Viridiplantae; phylum Streptophyta; class Magnoliopsida; order Solanales; family Solanaceae; genus Lycium; species Lycium ferocissimum. The sequence continues at coordinate 613,586 of NC_081342.1, read as the reverse complement.
ATTAAAAAAGAAATAGAGGTTGCACACATATAAATGATATTTTCGCTAGAAAGAAAAACATCTTCAACACTAAAATCGTTTTTGCTGCTCTTGAATGATCATTATAAGCGGAAAAAGCTAGTATTTTCAGTTAAAGTTAAACGAATAAATGGACAATTGAAATAACTCCAAAATAGAAAACAGAATTGAGACAACCAGACTTGACATAATTAAAGAATGTGTTTATTGATGATGGAAAATCCTCAACGTCAGCTAGATTAGAAGGGATATATATGTTTTCTATTTAGCTAGATTCTTTCTTAGCGACATGCATGCATATTAATTAATTAATTAAAAAGAAAAAAAAAAAGAAACAGTAGATTCTCACAAATAGGAGTTAAAATGACTTAGCTTGTGCAATTCTGAAGCTATAAATATGACCAAATTTCTTTGCAATTTACTCATCATTCTCAAGAATAATATACATATAAAAACAAGATATATACAATGTGTGACAAGATTTGCAAGTCTAATGGTAAACCATTGTCCCTTGATTCAACTTGTTTGCCTCATCATAATCAAGTAACAAGTGAAAATAGCTCACATGGAGAAAACAATGTTGAGAAAGAAAACAATATTGTTTTGAACAAATCCTTAGAAAACTCTATGGATTTGGAGAGTTTGGTTTATGTTGAGAATCAACATGTGAAATCGAACAGCTCTTTTCTTCATGCTGTCATTAATATGATTGGGATGCTTATAGGTGAGTTTCCTCAGTTTTTATAATACCTGAATAAGTTAATCAGTTTCATTCTTTTCGTTTCATATGTATTGTCCGGAGGGGCAGAGCTGCACGGTTCGAAAGAAATTCAACTGAATTCCCTTAGTCAGATAATTATATCATTAAAAAAACTATTAAGGGGTGTAATGGGACAGTGTCATCCATCCTTAACTAGAGGTGACAAGTTCAAGCCCGAGAATGAAGAATTTCTTGGTAACAAGCGCTTATCCTCTTACCGGGCCTACACGGCACACACGACTATGAGCTTATTCACCCAAATTTCCCCTTTTCAGGTTGTTTCCATTTTTAAAAGTTGTGTAAATATAGCCCTTGAGAATTATCCTTCTAGATAACACTAGACCCATAGATTGCTCAACCTTTACACATAAAATATCAAAATATCGTCTAAAATTTGCAGTAACTTACACAAATTTTAGGCTAGCGTCATAACATTTCTCATACGATTTTTAATTTACTCAAAACAGATCTGTAAATCGTGGCCTAAAAATTTCATAAGTTGCAAAGATATAAGTAAAAAGAGAATCATTTACTAAACAGTTATTCCAAAAGGGGACAACTAGCTAGCAAAACATTTTGATTAGTCGTATCAGTGTACTTCGGATACCGAGTGCCTAATTACACATTCTTTCATGTATGTAATGTTTGCCTATTGTTTTAACTTCACTCACAATTTTTTTTAATTTTTCCTTATAGGTCTTGGACAACTATCAACTCCATATGCTTTAGAAAATGGAGGGTCCATCTCTTCTATCCTACTTATAGGACTTGGAGTAATATGTGCTTATACTTCCCATCTTCTTGGAAAATGTCTACAAAAAAATCCCAAATCAAAAGACTACAAAGATATTGGCCACCAAGCATTTGGAATAAAAGGAAGAATCATAGTCACATCTTTTATATACTTAGGAATTTTCATGGCCCTTATTTCTTACACAATTTCCCTTCATGACAACTTGTCCATTGTGTTTATAAACACAAATTTCAAGTTACAAGGGATTTTAATTCACTTATCTACTTCACAAATATTAACAGCAATTGCTGTTCTTGTAGCTATTCCAAGCCTTTGGTTAAGAAATTTATCTTCTATTTCTTTTCTTTCAAGTGTGGGAATTTTTATGTCACTTTTAATATTTGTGACTGTGGCATGTACTGCTATTTTTGGGGGTGTTAAAGCTAATCATGAAATACCAATTCTTCATATCCAAAATATTCCTTCAATATCTGGCCTTTATGTTTTCGGCTATGCTGGTCATATTGTTTTTCCTAATATCTACACAGCTATGAGAGACCCCTCAAAATTCACCAAGGTATGCGGTACTTTTAATTTTTGAATTAATTATTTCTTGATTTTCTTCATAGTGATCATAATAATCTTCTCATACATAATCCACGAGAATTAATGAAACTCTTTTTCTAAATTAATAATAATGACTGTCATCACAACAATTAAAAAAAAGGTTATTAGATACATGCATACTAGAATAGGATTTAACTTATTAAAAGAGAGCAGGAATTAGCTACATACTATACAAACGACTTCCATCGCGAAACAACAAATATCCTTCATCACTATAACGATTAGAGACAGATTATCAAAAACTCCTATTAGTTACGGGCAATTTAGCGACAAATTTGGTAGCCAATTATATATTACACTTAATGGGATGATTTATAGCCACACAATGTTTATGACTTGTTTTAGACCATAAGTTTTAAAAGGCCGCATAAAAAATAGCTCGTAGCTAGCATAATTTTGTGATAAAATTTATCATTAATTTGTCGCTAAATAGGATTAGCAACAAATTTTGTTGTTTAGTTATAAAATTTATTTGTCGCTAATTTTTTTCTTTTTAACTGGATGCATTATTTTTTATGTACTAATTATTAGTTTTATTGTGTTTGAAGGTATCAATAGTGAGCTTCTCACTTGTGACAGCACTATATGTATCCTTAGCTTTCATGGGAGCAAAACTCTTTGGTCCACAAGTGAGTTCACAAATAACTCTAAGTATGCCCCATGACCAAATCATCACAAAAATTGCATTATGGGCAACAGTACTCACACCAATGACAAAATATGCATTGGAATTTGCACCATTTGCTATGGAGCTTGAAGAAATATTGCCACATTTAATGAATTCTAAAGCTAAGATGATGATAAGAGGAATCGTGGGATCAATTTTGCTATTGATAATCTTGATTTTGGCCCTTTGTGTGCCTTATTTTGAGCATGTTCTTAGTCTCACTGGCTCATTAGTTAGTGTGGGTATATGTGTGATTTTCCCTTGTGCTTTTTACACTAAGATTTTTTGGAAGGAAATTTCGAGGAGGGGCTTGGTTCTTAATGTTGTTCTCGTCATCATCGGCTTGTTCTTGGGAGTTTCTGGAACTATTTCTTCTTCTAAGTTACTGGCGAGAAGTCTGAAGAGAGCTCATGACTCAACCTAGAATCAGTTGTGAAGCATGCTCTTGCTTATGAATTTGTTGTTCTAGCTCAAATCATGCTATCTTCGAGAAAATAGTGGTCCAGAATGGAAAAAAAATAAGGTGGATTGTCCTTTGACTAGTTTGTAGTTTTTCTGGGATTATGTAGAGGTTGAAGTGATTGTATTATACATAATATGTAGGTGGAAAGTTATTAGAGGAATCTTGCTTTGATAAAAGAGTGTACAAATAAGGTATATTAAGCATCTTATATGAATACAACAACTTCTACTGTATTTCTCTATTGCATATAAGTTATATACATTAGTGTAATTGCTTTATATATTTTCTTAAAACATGAGTGTAGTTGTAATTCTTTTATACACTCAGGGGTGACTCGACTACAAGGCCAATAAAGCAATCGCTTGAGGCTCCAATTTTTTTGGGGCCCAATTTTTTCCTTAAAAGATGTATTTTATATATACACTGTTGCCTCAATCGAAAAAAGTTTTTCCAAATTAAAATTGATAAAATCATATCTAAGATTAGTAATGTCTCAAGAGAGACTGAAAAATCATATTAGATCAATTGAAAAGGAATTGTTAGAACAAATCGATTATAAAACAATAATTAATGACTTCGCATCTGAAAAAGCTAGAAAAGTAGATGTTAAATAAAAATATATATGATGATTTTTCCTTTAAAAAAATTAGGGCCAGAGGCGTATCTAGCCTACCAGGTAGGGGTTCAACTGAATCCCAAACTTTCAATGCGGAGCCTAAACTTATGTGTTAAAAATTATTAAAATTTTAATAAATAGTAGATATGAACCCCTAACTTTAAAAATATAATGGGTTCAATGCTAAAAATCTTAAGATTGAACCCAAAAAAAATGGTCTTTAAATTTTGCCCCTCATATTTGTGGTCTTTAAATTATGCCCCTCATATTGGTGGTCTTTAATTTTTGCCCTTCGCATTGCAACTTTGAGCTTTCGCGCAGGTTCTGAGTTCGAACCCCCGCTCAAGCAAAAATTAAAAAAAAAATCGCAAGACAAGGTTTGAGTCGCTTGTATGCGGGACCCGGCATACTTTTGTTAAGGGGACCGAGACTTGGCATAAGTATGCACGGTGTTTGATAATTCCTTCACAAATTAGGCCCTAACTTTGTGAAGGAATTATCAAAGTTATGTATGCAAGTACGCCATAAGGCATAAGTATCTTAGGGTCAGCATAACTTTGATAATTCCTTTGCATACTTTTAATGGGCAAACTTTTACGCCGGACCGGCATAACTTTGTGAAGGAATTATTGACCATGATACTTATTGCACAAGGCATAAGTATCCTTGCATTGGTAATTCCTTAACAAAAGTATCGGTCCATAGAGCGAAATTAAACTTGCCTTGCGAATTTTTTTAAAATTTTTGCGCGTGGGTTGAACCTGGAACCTATGGGTGTTAGCCGTTACAAAAGGGCAAATTTTAAATGAGGGGCAAAATTTAAGCATTTGATGAGGACCCAAATTTAAAGAACAATTTAAGTCCCTTTTTCCCCGAATGAAAGTCTTTGCAATTTAAGCTTTTTTGAAAGTCTTTGAGACAGCTTTGTTAATTATTTTTCTTCTTTGGTGGAAGCATCATTAGTATTTAATCAAAATCAATTAATATATATAAAAAAAACAATCAAAATACAACGATATAATCTAGAAAGTTCTAACTGATGATAAAAAAGTAGTTCTAGCTGATTTTTCATTTGAAGTTATTTTTTTGATTTATTTAACCGAAATGCGATCGAAAGCACAAGGAAAAACATAGCTATTGACCTATATATAGTTCAAAGACTAAACTGCAATTTGTCCATAAACTTATTGAAAAAAATAAAAATAATAATGAAGAATTTTGTGCATACACGTCAAACCGTGTTGGATATATGTGATCCATATGACTTAGTCACTTGCTGACTTTGAAAGTACACTTTTTGTTATAAAAAAAGGTGATTAAATGCATCATCACTAGGAAACGTAAGAAGCCATCTTGTTATTATATGCACAAACCTCAAAAGGACATTTATATAATTCTGGTTCTTGGTTATTAATTTCTTCCGGAGTTTTTCGGGTTTTTTTGAATAATTTTCAAAACATATAACTCTCAAATATTCTCTTTATTTAGTTTTTAATCTATATAATTTTGATGTTTCATGAAAATAACATAAAATGAACATATATATGACATTGTATTAAAATATTAAAGATAATAAATAAGTTAAAATAAATATTGCTAATTAATAAGCCATAAAGAAAATGACCATGATCTAAAAATACTAAGTCATGCTAAAATAAATACACTTATATGTATTGATCATCTTTGAAAAAAAACTGGTTGATTTTACTCTCTAAATAATTATGCAAAACTAAAGAATAGAATTTATTGTCATTCCAAATGACTACATAATTATAGCATTAGTATTTTGATTTGGACTTTATTTGAGTCATAGAATATAAAACTTATTGACATTCAAAATTTTAAGTTCAAGCTTTAATAATATGATAACATATTATCTTGATAATCAAATGGTCACAATAGCTGAACAATAACCTTGAGATTGGTACATTTTCGGACTTGGATTTGCCTCTCCTCTTAGGGAAGCAAGAAAGAAATCTAGAGGTTATAATTGCCATTATTTTATTTCGTATTTAGCTTATATATACTAATAAAATAAAGGTAGAAATCAATAAAAATATTATTTTCTTGATTCTAAAATCTATCATGATAAAGTACATAAAAGAAATGATGAAAAAAAAAGGATAATTCTCAACCAAGAGTTTATTGGTGAGTCTCCACATCTAATCTTTTCATGATCATTCATTTAAAAAGAGTAAAAAAGGTGGCAAAAATTAATTAAAAAAGAAAACCACCAGAAACTTACATTTTCTGGCCATCTGGCCATTTGGTTACCAAGGTGATAGTCTTGTGAATTTTAAGTGACAAAACAAAGTCGTGTGCTTTGGCGCAAAAAAAAAAAATAGATATATGACTATATGCGAAATTTACCCCTTATCTTATCACCTGACTGATAAAATAATATAAAATAATAAGCAGTTCTTTATTTTGATAGCTTCACTACACATTGTGATGGTTCTTTGTTCTTTTATATTTAGGTACAAATATAAATCATGCAGATATTCGTCAAGACCATAACACTGGATGCTGAAACCTTTGACACCATTGATAATGTCAAAGCCCAAATCTATGAAAAAACAGGGATTGAAATAGATCATCAGAGGCTAATATTTGGTGGCAAGCAACTGGGAAATGGCACTGTGAAGGATTATGACATAAGAAAAGAGTCCACTCTTCATCTTGTTCTTCGCATGCTTGGTGCAGCCAAATCTTGAATTTCCTTAAGAAAAAACACTTCTGATTGTTTACTTTTTGTTTAAGCTTTAAGTTGACTCAGAAAGAAGTAATAAGCAGATATAATAATTTCTTGGATATATAACTTCTCTAAGTTACATTACTTGGCTGAATTTGAATGAGTTAGCTTGATCATTGTGTTTACTACTTGTCTTCCAATCCTTTTTCTTTCCTTTATATTCACCGGTCTCAAATATTAGTCGTTTGGGCAAACTAAATTTATTACACTTACTGCTCCAATTAGTGCAGTGTTAAATAGTGAGATGCTTAATGAGATATAAGGAATAAATTAGACAAATAATCTTATGAGTGCTTTTCTTAAGGGTGTGTAAGAATCTTAAAACACAGCTAATATCAACGGGATGTAATCTTTTACAACATTTCAAGAATCTGAAGATTAGAGTCCTTTCACATACTATTGGGGAGGTCGTCCCTATGACTCTATAAGCATAAACTTGATTCATCCCCATAAAAATTACTCTTTTAGAAAGCATAGCTACAAATCTTTAAGTCTAAACTAGAACTTGAGGCCGACCTCTTTCATTTAACAAAAAAGACGGTAAGAGGAAACCATCTAACAAAAATATTCGTATATTCTCGCTCATCCACAGGTTTTACTAGGCCATCACCACCATATGGGTGCTTAGTATGTCGCCTATGATGTTCTTCCTGAGATATTTAAGCGTTACCAAATGAATCATCCCTGCTTGGTGACCACCTGTCATCCCCATGAGACCGTGCATTATGTGCTCGACGACGTTCTTCTCTGTGCATTGAAGTTTCATCAGATGAATGATGAAGACTGGGAGATCTCCTGTCATGCCTATCTCTGCCACTCTTTTGGCGCTTGTGAGAAAGTCTGCTTCTGTCCATTGAACTCCTATCGGATGAATGATCATGACTGGGGGACCTTCGATCACCTCGTTTCCTTCCATGTGTTCTCTGCCTGTGAGAGAAATCTTCCTTGTCGACGGACCTCGATGGGCACTCTCGACTTATAGACCTCTCCTGTCGATGAGAATGCTTGTTTCCTTTATCATGCTTGTGAGAAAAGTCTCTAGCCTCGTCAAAGCTCCTCTCTCGTCTGGGTGGTGATGGAGCCTACACAAGTTTAATTCAAGTCATCAGAATCAATAAACAACTAATTCTCATTTTACGTCCTGTATACCACCGGAAACCAGTCTCCACTTTCTGTTCTTGACTTAACCAGTACTTTCTCATGAAGATTAAAAATCACTTGTATGTCAAATTATTTCAGTCAGAGAACTTGACAGCCATGGATAATGGTAAGAGCAAAACTATAGAGAGGAGCCATTTATATAAGTTCAAGAATATCATAAGCTACAGAACTTAGCTAATTGATACAGTGACCGAAACTAATAAGTTCAGGTACAGTAGAGTGAACACGAGCGATATGGTTTTCAGAAGGCCAAAACCAGATGTGCAAGAAACTGGATTACCTGAAATCGTGACATGTATCTTCCCTCAGGAGGAGGTGGAATACCAAGCCTCTTTAAATCATCCCACGGTATCTGTCGTCTGTTTCCACAAGTATATACATATAAAAATAGTAGCATGGAAAATAGAGCTGAAACAAAAGAAAAGATTGACAGGAAACAAATTGAGACATTGGGATTAATAGTTAGGTTTGGTTACTTCATATAAACTCATCTCAGGCCAATATGATCTAATAGAAAAGAATAAGCTGGAATATTTTAGTAACATTGGCAAGACTTATATTTGCAATATGAAGAGAGACATCTTTGCGAAAATCACAAATCAAATGTGGGCAATTATACTTCAAGAGAAACTATGTTTCTAACAGCGAATCTACAAGGTGCAGAAAGACGACCTCCTGTATAGCTGTGTTCCCATGTCCAACTGTCAACATGACAACAAGTAATAATGCCAAAAAATGGAAAAAAAAATAATGAAATAAACACTTAATTTCATAGCCACAACAGTCTTTTGGCAGGATAAGGAGTCCTAGGTGAGGACTAAGAGTTTATTAGCGATAGGCAAAACGAGGAAAACAGAAGAAAGATGAAGGGCCTAGATCCTTCTTTTTTGAGAAACTGGTACTGTAAGGGCCTAGATCCTTCTTTATTCCTCCTATTTGTACACGAGGGGCAAAAGTTTAATTTTTGCAAGCTAACCCGGTGAGATTGTAATCCTCTTGCCCTTCTCCTCTGCACCCCCCCGGCCCCAACCCCTCTCTTTCCAGGAAAAAAAAAAAGAACCAACTATGTTTTTTTTTTTGATGAAGTAAGTTGTTTCATTGAGAAAAGGCATCAAGCAGATGCATAATTACAGGGGCTAATTACAGGTAGACAAAAGCAAAAGAGAGTTATAAGCCCCTATACATTGGCTCCCTCTAAAACTAGGGTGCTAATAAAATCCAAAAACTGATCTGTACTAGTCACTGGGGACAACATTGTCCAGCAATAAAGGTTTACTAGACATTTCGCTTTAGTGCATGAATGGGAGTGGTAGTTGAGGAACCATCAAAACATCTTCTATTCCTCTCGATCCAAATACACCAAAAAATTACAGCAGGAATCATAATCCAGATCTTTCTGATGGTCTTATCAACTAACTGAAGACTCCAAGAAAAGCTTCCCTTAATCTTTGCGGCATCACCCAACTTAAACTGAAAAAACACAAGAACATGTTCCAGAGGTCATATGCTACTGGGCATTGAAGAAAAAGGTGGTCGACTGTCTCTGGAGTTGTGTTGCAAAAAAAGCATCTGGTGTTGTCCAACTCTAATCCTCTCCTATTTAGATTGTCTAAAGTAAGACAAGCATTGTTTAGTGTAATCCAACTGAAGCATTTGATCCTCATAGGCAGATTGGTCTTCCATACTAGCTTCCATGGCCATCTATCAGGTACTTGACTTTGTGAGCAGAGTTGTCTATAGCATTCTTTCACTGTGAAAATGCCTTTGCTTCCCCACCTGAGCCTGTCTGCTTCACTTTCATCAATATTGTGAGCTCCACCTTTGCCAACATTTCCATCAAACTCCCAAGTTCCCAGTCTTGCACAAACCTTCTGAAATGCACATCCCAATGGTTGTTAGTCCTGTTTTGAGCAAAAGTCCTTATCCATAGCTATGTTAAAGATATTGGGATAATCCACCTTAATTGTTGAGCCATCTATCCTTCCAAAACTTGATATACTCACCAGCCCCGGGTTTGAAGTGTATTCCATGAGAAAATTCAGAGCCTAGCTTACTGATAAATTTCCAAGGACCAACTCCATAGGGTAGATTCACAGTGTTAGAGCTCCAGTTGTCTTTCTTTCCATGTTTTGCTATGACCACATCTTTCCAGAGGCTACCATTTTCAGAACCAAATCTCCATAACCATTTCATAAGTAGAGATTTGTTATGGATTGCCAGATCTTTGACCCCAAGACCCCCATTGCATTTTGGGAGCAAAACTTTGTCCCATTTTATCAGATGGACCTTATGAGTGCTGCTGTTTCCTTCCCATAAGAAGTGTCTCCTGATCTTATCCAGCCTTTCTAGCACCTTCTTTGGGATGGGAAAAAGGGACATAAAATATGTTGGAAACAGCAGCACTCATAAGGCTGGAAAGTATTGGAAGAAAGTATTAGAGCCCGTTTGGATTGGCTTATAGCTTAAAGCTGTTTGCAGCTTATAAGCTGAAAAAAATAAGTTGGGGTAGTCCAACTTATTTTTTTGGCTTATAAGCTGTTTTCAGCTTATAAGCTGCTTTAGATAAACTAAGTTAAATGGGTCCAATTATTTTTTTGAGCTTATTTTAAGCACAAAATGACTTTAAGCTGGCCAGCCAAACACTCAAAAAAGCTGAAAACAGCTTATAAGCCAACTTATAAGCCAATCCAAACGGGCTCTAATCCAGTTTGACACACAAAAAGCTACCTGTTGGAAATAAATTTATCCTGCCTAATCTAATCCAGTATCCAGCAACAACCAATCGGAAGAATCAGTAGCCAGGTAGCGGATTTTGTTAGGCAAAGAGAAATTTATCCTACATTTTGGTAACATTTAAAGATCGAACTGATTAATTTTGCCAGATCACTACCAGATTACACTATAACTAAACTTCCACAAAGACCGTATAATGGGTCCGTCCTTCTACCATTCTCCACGTAATGATTGTTAAAACTAAATTAACACCCTTCAACTTCATAAACATGATTAGCTTTCAGAAATGAAAAAGAATCGATGAAAATGCAAGTACGACTTTCGAGCTTGTAAGAATGTGAGACAATCCTCCAGTCCTCTTTTCTATCTTAAGAAATGAAGCAAGAATACTTACAGTGGAGCACGAAATGGTCTTTCACGACCTCCAAAACGAAGCTGCCCTGATTCCTTCTTACCGCCAAGACCGCCTCCTGTAAAGTAGAATAGCCTTGATAATAAGTTTAATAGCAAATTAAAACTTGAAGAAGAAGGATAATCAGACTAATGTAACTAACCTAACCTTCTTGGAATCCAGCCTGACATTAACCTTTGCCTGTTGTAGTCCACTATTATTTCAGAATCATCAATAATCTTATGGTGAGCATCCTGCAGTATGCGAATAGCAAAATGAACAAGATTATGCCGTGAGTTTGGTAAATGAGAAACAGAACCTAGAGATTGGCCAACGAATATAGTAAGTACACAATAAAGAAATTTCCTTGCCACAAGTTTGGCAGGTCTCACCCTTTTGAGTATTTCGGCAACTAAGGACGAGAGAGCTGTTTAGTCTTACAAAATCTCATACATGTCACTAAAGAAGGGTTTTCCATAAATGCCACTATTTCACAGATCTAAGCTAACAGCTAGTACTGCAAGTCTTCTGGATCCTTCATTTTGATACTTAAAATTTCTCTATAGGTTACTCTAGTACAATTATTCTACTTTTTACGTGTTACGCAGAAAAGATTTGCCAGCATGCCGAAAAAAATTCACAAAATGAGGAAATATAGGTTTCACTATTAGAGAGAACATGTCTACCTGGTATGCTCGCCGCATTTCCCTATCTGTTTCAAATTCAACAAATGCATAACCTCGCGAAGCACCCGTTACTGCAAAAGCAACAGAATATGAGAAGATTTTATCTCCAAGTTCCTACCATTTTATCTGCACTTCAATTCTTCAAAAAGTAATATCTTTTCTTTTTACAGTTGCATATTTTCATTGAATTTCCAAATATGCATTAAACCTTCACAACAGGAAATCTGAAATTCCACATATCCAGGTAAATTTGAAGGAAATAGCCAGTACCAATATGTCTGACAATTCTCAAGTTCTTCACCCTTCCATACTTGTTCATCTCCTGTTAATAAACACAACCCAAATTAAATAATTAACAAATACTCAAATCAACAATAAGCACAACAAAAGAAGAACACAAAAGTAACAAAGAAAGACACAAAAACAAACATAACCTTCAAACCCAAACTAATAAATAATCAAATCCACAACACCAATTAGGCAATAAGCAAACAACAAGGAAAAAGAACACCAAAAGTAACAAAAGAAAAGCACAAAAAAAACGATATAACCTTTAAACCCAAACTAATCCGAAAAAGAATAGACAACCCAACATGATAATTACACCTAAATAGCCATATTTTCAGTTTATATTCGCATAACCAACTGTGTTTCCGCAATACACACAGTATACAACACTTCACAACAAAAAAAGAAGGCCTAACCTGGCGAAGCGTATGTTCAGTGGTAAAATGAGACAAATGGGCAACAAAGAGAGTACAATAGGGGTCACCAATAGATTTGGGGTCACCAAAGGGGTCATCTGCAAAAAGAGGGGGGGTTAGAAAGAAAAAAAGAAAGCGGAGAGAAAGAAGAAGAAGAAGAAGTGAGTATACTAACACAAGCGGGCATTAGAACAAAGAAGAGCTCTGTAAACAGCGTTATCGTGAGGAAGAATATCAGTGCCATCGATGCTTCCAGATTGAATAGGATGGTATGAAGATGCATAGAATACTGAGTTCACATTCCCTTTTGATTCCAAACCCATTTCTTCATCTAACTCAAAAACAAAAACCCAACTGCTATTATTTGTATCTACTTCCGGGACTTCCTTTTTTGTTTTTAAAGCTTCCGGCCCTATTTCCAATTACCAACTATTTATCATCTTCGACACTGATAAATAGCGAAAAGGGTCAAACAATACCTCTCTCTCTCTCTCTCACTCGTTCGTGAAAGGAGCTAAAAATATCCTTCACTATAAATTTAAATAAAAAATAGAGAAAAGGGTATTTTTTTACTTTAAAAAAAGGGTTAAAAATATTTTTCGTTTTAAATTTGGATAAAAAATAGGGAAAAGAGTCAAAAGTACCCCTCTACTTTAGAAAAATAGCTAAAAATATCCTCCATTATAAATTTGGGTCAAAAATACCCCTCTCATCATTAAAGTTTTTAAATATACTCCCGTCTTAACGGAAATCCTCAGCATAACCCAATTTTATTTTTAAATCTGACCCAGCTAAATAAAAAACTCATATGGGTTACCCGCTCTTGTGCCTATTGGCTCCAAATGTAGTACTCGGGAATAAGTTGGTCGCGTATGGGTTCTTTTAATGTAGTTGGGTCGGGTTTAAAAATGAAATAGAGTTATGTTGGGGATTTCCGTTAAAACAGAGGTATATTTGAAAACTTTAATTTGGGAGGGGGGGGGTTATTTTTGACCCAAATTTGTAATGAAGGATATTTTTAGCCCTTTTTCTAAAGTAGAAGGGCATTTTTGACCCTTTTCCCTCGATAAATACTTATCCATACCAAATATTATAATAAATTTATTTATTTTATTATGATTTAATGAAAATATATATATGCATTAATTAATTATTATTAATTGATAGAGGTATATATGCAAACACATATTATGCATTTACTAGTTTCTAGCATAAACACTCAATGCACATAAATTGTTTATGCTTCAACACTGATGACTTGTTTGTAAAATCAAATTCGACACGTAGAAATATTTTTTACCACTACAATATTTATTCACTATTTTTAATTAACTAATCCAACTATCTTTGAGTTATACAATATTGCCAGATTATTATATCCTAGACATGATAAGTTAAAAATATTACTATTGAAACGGTGAAGATCATCCATGCGGTAGATTTCTATCTACTTATAGAAAGCGAGATATACTTGTCTCAACCAACATTATAATTTGTTCCTTTTTTAACTATACTTCTATTCCATCAAGAGCATTATTACTTATTAGTGAAAATTGATAAATTTGAATCTTCTTAAAAATACAAGAGGTTTTTCAGTTAATGCACCTAATTCAAACACAAATACCTTTCAAATAAAGGTACATGAACAAATCCAAATTAAATGCACAATTATTTTTCCAAATTATATTTTGAAAACTCACTAAAGCCGAGTAAAAACGCCACTTTTTGTTTGTTTAAATGTCACATTCAGATGTAAAGAAAAAGCAAATTAACCCAAATTAAGATAATATATAAATAATTACTCCATTCGTTTATTGTGACTTACAGTTTTTTTTTTTAACGTAGCTTATGAATATATTTTAAAAAAATAAAGATTCTATGTCTGAATTCATACCAAATATTAGTTAGTTTAAGTGTCTAATTGTCGTACTCCTAATCAAGCCATATAAAATTAAAACAGAGGAAGTAACATGTAAACAAAATAAATTCACATTATTCAGTACAGTAGAAAACATCAAATTTACAACATCACATGTAAACTTGGGTTCTCAAAGCCATTAGAGATCTAACCCTAAAGGCAAAAGTAGTGAAATAAAATACAGGAAGGAAGAAAAAACCCATATATATATATATAATAAGCATCCATATTATTCATACATAAACTCTCATATTTATTTTAGTTTACATTAACTACATGTGGATGCTTCTTCTTTCATTCCAACAGTCTTGAAAACCTTTTAAGGCTGAGCTTCATTTTCAACATAGGCTTTTGCTTCTGCAGCTGAGTAACAACACCTCCTACATTCACCATATCTAATATGACCACAACAACCATATCGGCAGCCTCCCCAGCCACCACCGCCGCCGCCACGGCCTCCCCAGCCACCGCCGCCGCCACGGCCTCCCCAGCCATAGCCATAACCACCTTGTCCACCATAGCCGTAGCCATAACCATCACCATCATGTTCATGTTTTTCAGCAACTACAGCACTTTCTTCTGCAAATATACGTACTAGTTATAATACGCAGAGGTGGAGCAAGAATTTTGAGTTTTTGACTTGTGAATTTTAGAAAGGAAAATTTATTTGGTCATGCATAAGATCTTTATGCACATTAAGTGCATTTTTTTATAAATATAATTATTTATGAAAAGAGTGTTTGATACAGTCATGTTACGGAAAATATTTTCCAGAAAATGACTTATAAATATTTAGAGAAGTGAAAGATATTTTCTGGAAGAGAGATATTTATTAAAGACTAATAGTATTAGCAAACCAATATAGTGTTTTAATTTGATGAGACTTTGAAGTACTTTTTTCCTTATAATTTCGGCCTTAAGGTGGCGTATCCCTGATATAGGTATAACATATAGTATAGCAAAAGAGGCAAGGGGAGCCAAGCTAAGCTACCACCCTTCCTGGGGTGATCAGGGGTTAAAAGAAAAAAAGACTTTATTTTTTGGAGACTTTTAAGTATTGAAGATTGATAAAACTTACTAATATATAAGTTATAGTTAAACAATGTCATGAAATTAAGAGTTCATATAGTTATGAAGGAAAATGACTTCCGCCCAATGGTAGGGGAAGTCATAATTTTTTCCCTTTTACCCTGAAAGATATTTCCACGACCAAACGTTAAAAAACACTACTTATTATTTAAAAAATAGTAACAAATCCATAAAGGAAAAATATCCAACGGTAGTTATAACTTCTAATGTTTATATATTTTGCATCAATTGATATAAAGGGAATAAACATAGGAGGAAAAGAATAACAAATAAAACAACATAAAGAAAAAAGGTGAGATTTAATTACTTGGTCTGCAACATGCCCGGCAACCAAAGCGGGTATAACCACCGCAGCAGCCAAATCGACAACCGCGTCGGACCTGCTCCGTTTCCCTCTTTGTTTCTTCTATTTCATTAGCTTCAATATATATAAACAAAAGGTAAATAGAATATATATACTAAAGTTTATATTTTTGGAACGAGCATGCATGAAATGTAAAGTATTATAAATAATATTCATACAATCAGATCACTTGAAAAACAATTACATATAACTCTTTATAATCATATTAAGTGATAATTTGAAAAGATACAATGTAAAGTACCGTCAGAACATATTAAATGTTGCTAACGCCAGTAAAGTTTATAATATTGGAACGAGCCGTGCATGGAATGTTTAAAAATATTATAAAAGGTATCCATACAATTATATATTACTTGAAAGACTGTTAGATATAACTTTTAATTATATTGATTGCAAATTTAAAAATATATAAAGTATAGTTATAACATACTAAACGTTGCTAACAGTATAAAAAATTTAACCATATTAAATTTTTGAAAAAGAGGGGTAAATTATCGTTGTAACATATTAAACGTGACAGTGTAATTTTTTTTTACTTGATCTACAACAGCGGCTACAGAAATTGCCTCTCCAACCACCACAGCAACCATATCGACAAACTGTGCCTCCGCCCAGCTGGTATTTTGTTTCCTTTGGTTCCTTCTCTGTGCTTGCTTCTTTCATTTCATTAGCTGCAACAAATATTTTTAGCAGGCTTTATATGTGAACATGAAATAATCACATGTTTCTTATTATTAAGACAACATTAAGAAAGTAATTAAGCACAAGTTTATTATATTAGTATATATGCAAATATGAAATGAAAGATATTAATTAAGATTAACTAGCACTTCATTAAGTACTATACTATACACACCAAGTACAAAGCATATATATCATGTCATGCAACTAGAATGAGCGAACTTTTATGAAGACTAGCACTTCATAAATACATAGTAAGATTTGTAATTAGCACATGATAAAGGTCGAACGAGGTACCTAGCCATCTAATTCAGTCAAAATTATCATTGCTTGTCATTTAAGTACTATTACGAGTTTAAGTTATTTACACAATTAGTATAAAAATATTATACACTTAGAATATACACAGGTAATCGTTCTTAAAATGTGGAATTTATATCTTGTAACGAGTACAAGTTTAAGTTATATACACAATTATTATAAAAATTTTATACACTTAGGATATATACAATAGATAAAGATAACTTGTGGAATTTATATCTTGTAAATAATTAAGTAATTAAGATAAGTAACATAATACAATAGATAAAGATAACTTGATGGTGTAAAAATACAAGGTTATTACCCTTTTTGTCATCTTGGGATGTTTCAGCAGCACTTACATAATAGGATATGAGAAGAAGTAAAAGCAAAGGGGGAATACAAGTCTTAAGCTTCATTTTTTGGGTTAACAAAACTATGTATTGAGAAAGTTAAAATTATGAGTAACATTTGCTATTGTGGCCACTTTTTATAGCAAAGGAGGAGTAGTAGTGAGGTTACTATAATGGAGAAAGAACCAAATAGTGAGGTTACTATAATGGAGAAAGAACCAAATAGTGAAAAATGAAGCCAATGTTTTCAATATTTTCTCTTCTATGCCCACATATGCAAATGTTGTTGGCTGTTGAGGAATTGGATCCTTTCTATTTTTATAGCAAAGAAGGAGTAGTAGTGAGGTTACTATAATGGAGAAAGAACCAAATAGTGAAAAATGAAGCCAATGTTTTCAATATTTTCTCTTCTATGCACACATATGCAAATGTTGTTGGCTGTCGAGGAATTGGATCCTTTCTATTCTTTCAAAATCTTATCAAAGCAAATTTTTGCGATCTTCATCTTTTTTCAAACTTATCAATTTGGCTGTGATATGTGCATACATAGCTACTACTTCGTCTGACTTGATATGGGGCTATCACAACCAGGCCAGTTCGATAAAGTTAATTAGTGATCCAAAGCTAAACTTTAATTAAAATTTAAATAAATATTTTTATTTCAAGTTATTTTTACTAAATCTTTAAAGATTTGTATCATTTTCTCTCTCTCTATGATCTTCAATGTTTTCCCGAAAAAGATTTAAGTCATATAACTAAGTATTTACTAGGAGGCTGAGAGCAATAGTATTGGACAACGTGTACAAATCACTTTCACGATCCTATTTAAAGAATAGTAGAAATCCATAAGGTTTTAAAGTTTAGCCGTCTCAAAATAAACTTCAGATATGCAAGTTAAGTTGAAATCACGAGTTTAAAGTTTTTAAATTGAGACGACTGTCGGTTCTGAAGAAAAAGAAGTAACTGCAACAAGCGTTTGGTCTGAAGCTGCCATAACTGGTTAAACTTTAAATCATTTGTAAAATTGGATATATTCTTAAAAAGGGCGTCATAAACGACTGTCTGCTGTCATTTTTACAATAATAATTGGGCCCTCAAATTTAAAGATTTACTAGCTTGGTCCTAAGCTTTCCTATTTTCGTAGAAATAGCTTCCACCGGCCACTTTTCCACAATGTAATAATAGCCATATTGTCATGGAGTTTCGAATTTCACGCGTGACACTCGATGGCAATGTCTTGCTGTGTCACCTCTGAAGTTTAGAATTCCATGACAACGATTATTTTTCAATTTCAAAAAATAGAGAGTGGCTATTTGTGAAATTTATCCCTATTTTTCAACCAGTAAAAGGGTTGAAACACAATGCATTGAATTGAAGTGCATAAATCGCTAAAGTGCTTAAAGGGATAAGATCTATAACAAAGTATATTAGCAAAGCTACTTCCAGAATATTAGCTTACTACTGCTACTTTTTACTCTTCAGAAAAAGAAAAAAAAAATCTCGTTTTCATTATTTTGATATCCAAATTAAGGACATCACTTGTACAAAGTCAGCAATTGAGAGCTCTCTTGATATGAGCGTCTTACGTCAAAAGAAGTCAAAAATGTTCTGCTATAGATGCTCTCATTATAGAGGTCAACCAATGAGGTATGCGTATTATCAGCTTTTGGTTGACCAAAACAAGGACATGCTTTAAGGAAATTATAACAGGCATAATATCTTAAATATCCTTCAAAACTGGGCGAGTTTTATTTAGATCCGCTTAAATTATACTTGGTCCTAACTCTTAATTATCCCTATACTTGACTTTTCTATAATTATTATCTCCTCAAACAATAATTGGTCCTAATTACTTCCTTATACTTGAATTTTCTATAATTGTTACCCCTTCAAGAGAAAAATAGTAAATGAAGGAAAAGTTGATAGCTATATTTTAATGGAGGGATATAGAAGATATATGGAAGGAGATAAGGAAATAGCCATTGGAATGACTAAATATAAGGAAATGATATTTCAGATTTTTTTTTTACACATCAGATTAATATGATGTGGTTGTTATTTTACAATCTCACGCACTAAACGTAATTTTATTTGAAATCACTTAGATTATAGACCTTGTACGTGTATTCGAGAATTCATTACATATGTATAACTGTTTAGTCGCGAACCCGGTGACAAAAACCAATATGGATTACGATGCAAGTTCAGAACTCATAAACTTCAAATCTTGACCCCACCTCTATTCATACACCACAGTTATATAAAAAGAAGTTAAATAGTAATCTAAAGCCAAACTTTAATTCAATAAAATTAAAATGCACATACTCATTTGTAATTCACTTTATTAATTTTTAAAAGATTTTGTACCCTTTATTCTTTGCAAACTTGAATGTCTTCCTGTAAATAGATTAAATCATAGAACTAGTTACTTACTATTACTTAATTACTAGGAGCAAAAATAATAAGCAAAGTGCATAAATCATTTTGAGGACCCTATAGAATAGCATGAATTTATAAAGTTTTTAAGGTTTAGCACCTCAAAATCAACTCCAAGGCATATTGTGAAGAAGAATAAAGCGCAATATTCGCATGAGTATAGTATTAACTAGGATCGATGAGCTATAATTATGTCGTAACTATTATTACCGTTTGATGTGTTAGAATTTTGTAAAATAGTTATTTATTGCTATATTTGTTTGGACATAAAAACACATATGTTTTAGTTATTTGCTCATCGAAATAGTAAAATTGTTATACACATATCTCATTCTTTGTTTTTGTCACAAGCTACCTATTGCATTTTCGAAAGAAAAAAAAAAAACTATTGCATTTTCGATTATTATAATTTTTTCTGAAGAAAAATGCTTTTGTGAAAGCCAAAATTTGGTTCTTGAATTGGGCTAAGAAGTAGGCTTGGGCTTCATCTCATACATGGGCTAAAGATTGGGCGTTTTGCTAAGTAACAAGAGGGCCTGATGGACCAGCAGGAGAGTTCAGCCCATAAGCCTACAGTCCAAAACTGAGAATATACAGTCAAAAACAAAAATAATGTAAAAAAAATCATCCAATTTATCTATTTATCTTCATTAAAAATTAGATTACTTTTAAGCATTTTTATTTTTCTTAGTTTAAAGCTTCTTTTACAGCTTTCATCAGTTTTAGCCTTATAGCTAAATGTTAGTCAATTAAGTCCAATTCTTTCACACATGTTTCTATGTGACTGATGAATTTTGTCTATTATATGAGGAAGTTGTGAGGAAATAATCTCTTATACTCACTTATAATTTAAAGAGAGATGAAATGGAATTATTCAAATAACCGAGAGCTGCATCGAAATTTAAACCTATCTTCTCTGATGTGATTTTATTTGACATGAGTTGGAATAGGCTTGTGGTGATTGTACAAAAGGCTTGGAGAGTAGTATAGTAGTGCATACAGCTGCATTATTAAGAGTTTGTTATTAAGTTGTACGTATCACATTTCAGTCCCATAAGTTAGTTGAACACTTCAATCACAAGAATAGGACTTGCATATATCTCAAAATTAAAAGTTCACTGTTTTACTTATCTTCAATGGTAGGCCGATGTCTTTATAAATATTGAAAACATTTTGATAGAGGAACGATGTCATTAACCAGCGAGCTTGAACTGTAGGTCGGTTGACTCTCCAATTTTTCTCGGTTATGAAAGTGAAAGTGAGATTGTTGTTAAAAGTTAACAGAGTTAACTATTGAGAAAACCAAAGTAGACTAACGTTGGAGGAAAAAGTATATTCTACAATAATTATACAACCTATAAAACATATAAAAGTTAAAATGGTACTAATATTCAGGGTGATATTGGCAAATGGATCAAAGATAAGACAAGCACAAGTTGCAAATAGAGGATGAAGCAAACAAGAAAATATTTTCTCCGTATTGATCAAAACAACTTACAAAACGGATTACTCAATGTTAAATGTAATTATATTAGCCTTGGAAATGCCTCCTTTGGAAAGTCATTTTCTCAGCGTCACCCTTTATAATTCCCCTGCAAATCATCTAAATTCTTTGGGACACATAGTTATCCAAAAAAAAAAAAAAAAAAGAAAGAAAGAACTAGTAGTCCCCAATAAGTCTATATATAAATCACACAGGTGAGCTTAAGTTTTGTGCACGGACAGTGTAAACTACTTTGACTATGGGGCATGTTGTGGACATAGGAAAGCCGGTAAATTATACAGGGGGGCTCGAGTTCTCAAGCCTAACATACACAGTGACAAAGAGGATCAAAGATGAAAATGGGAAATGGTTAAGTCAAGAAGTGGACTTGTTGCACCAAATAACAGGCTATGCACCAAAAGGTTGCATTACTGCAGTTATGGGCCCAAGTGGTGCTGGAAAGTCCACACTTTTAGATGGATTGGCTGGAAGAATTGCAAGTGGAAGCCTTAAGGGTAAAGTGTCTATGGGTGGGCTTGATATGAGTCCAAGATTGATTAAAGGAAGTTCAGCTTATATAATGCAAGATGATAGACTCTTTCCAATGCTTACTGTCTATGAGACATTCATGTTTGCTGCTGATTTTAGATTGGGGTCACTCTCGACGACTGAAAAACAGGAGCGTGTTGAGAAGCTGATCGAGCAACTTGGATTGTCTGTAAGTCGACGACAACTCATTCGCTAATGTTATATAGTCAAACTTCTTTATACCAACATCGTTTGTGTGGATATATTTTGGTTCTTTATAGCGAAATGTTGTTATACAAAACATAAAATATAACATAATATGAAAAACGAGTTGCAAAGAAAACTTGGTTGTTATATTGAAACATTGTTATAGAGGATGACTACTGTAGAGATGTCAAACTGTATAATCGTCATGTTTCTTGAGAACCAAATATAAGTAACTTTTAACATATGTTATAAGATGTACTTAATTTGAGCATCATTCTTTCACGTCTCTAGAATTTCCTAAATTTGAATCATTATGTGGTTTTGATCGTTTATTTGAATGCAGTCGACTAGGAACACTTACATAGGTGATGAAGGGACTCGAGGAGTTTCTGGTGGTGAACGTCGTAGGGTGTCAATTGGTGTGGACATTATACATGGACCTTCATTGTTGTTCTTGGATGAGCCTACTTCAGGTCTTGATTCAACTAGTGCTCATAGTGTAATTGAGAAGGTGCACGATATAGCCCGAGCTGGAAGCACTGTGATTCTAACGATTCATCAACCTTCGCACCGCATTCAGTTGCTTCTTGATCATCTAATAATCCTGGCTCGCGGACAACTCATGTACCAAGGAGCACCGAATGATGTATCACACCATCTTGTCAGGATGGGACGAAAAGTGCCAAAGAACGAAAGCTCGATAGAACACTTAATTGATGTGATTCAGGAATATGACCAATCTGAGCTTGGAGTAGAAGCAATAGGAGCATTTGCACTTACTGGTATGAAACCTCCACCAATCGGTGCAGCAGCAACACACGAGATGTCAGCTTCCACCGTGCCTCCATCACCTGCCCGCCTATCACACCGTGCTAAACATCAGGCCATGGAGGCACAGGGTCGTGACAAGGCAAGCAAACGTCTTCGTTTGCAAACCGGTGCACAAGATGACACAGGATTTGATCACAGTGTTAGGAGTCCCTGGAATACATCCAAGTCCTGGACTGCCAGCCATAGTGGTGTTCTACAATCTCTAGGCTTTTCACCAGCTAGGCGCAATGATCCTAGAAGTCCAAGTGTAATGGGGTAAAACATTCACTTCACTTCTATTTCATGTTATACAAATGTCTTTCAGGTTAAAATTCAATAAATACACGCTGACAGCCTGAAAGATAACTATAGGTAACGCTCCATATTAAATGGTACTAATAGCGAGGAAAATAAGACAGATATTTTATTACATGTTGAAATGCTATGATATTGTAGAAGATTATTTAGGTTGTTAGTATATAGTATAAGTTAAATCTGACTAACCATTTTGGATGTTGGTGCAGTTCTTCACCAGGATGCTATGCCTACTCTACAGAGATCGTTCAAAGTACTCCAACTCCGAATAGTAGTGACTACACTGTCAACGAAAATGACTATTTGACGCCCAATGATTTTGCGATCAATACCAATCATTCTTTCCATGATCCAGGGCCAAAATTTGCAAATTCCTTCTTCTCAGAGACGTGGATTTTGATGAGAAGAAACTTTATAAACATCATGCGCACTCCTGAACTTTTCCTCTCGAGGCTTGTAGTACTAACAGCCATGGGAATTATGATGGCTACGATGTTCCTGCATCCCAAAGAAAACCTTCAAGGCATAACGAATCGTCTCAGTTTCTTCATCTTCACTTGCACCCTCCTTTTCTTTTCGTCCAATGATGCTGTTCCTGCTTTCATTCAAGAACGATTTGTCTTCATCCGAGAGACCTCTCACAATAAGTATAGGGCCTCTTCATACACAATTGCAGGTCTGATTACATTTTTTTGAAC
Source organism: Lycium ferocissimum (assembly GCF_029784015.1). Taxonomy (NCBI): domain Eukaryota; kingdom Viridiplantae; phylum Streptophyta; class Magnoliopsida; order Solanales; family Solanaceae; genus Lycium; species Lycium ferocissimum. Next base: position 590,093 of record NC_081342.1, on the reverse strand, counting down.
TTATTACTCCATGCTAGTACTTAGGGTACATATCTTTTCGAATAAATCTACTAGTGGACGTCGTCCTAATAAGTGTTGTACAAAATGTTGCAGGTCTAATTACATATCTTCCGTTCCTAGCTCTCCAGGCTGCAGTTTATGCAGTGATTGTTTGGTTTGCACTATCGCTTCGAGGGCCATTCATATATTTCTTGGTAGTTTTATTCATGTCACTACTCTCCACGAATTCATTCGTTATATTCGTGAGCTCGGTGGTACCAAATTACATACTAGGATATGCTGCTGTTATTGCTTTCACCGCGCTATTTTTCTTGTTTTGTGGCTATTTCTTGAACAGCAATGACATGCCGAAGTACTGGAAATGGATGAACTATGTTTCAACTATGAGTTATCCATATGAAGGACTGTTAATGAATCAGTATCAAACAAATGAATCTTTTGGAAAAGATCCTCTTGGAAGAGATGTTACTGGTTTTGGAATATTGAAATCACTTAATATTTCACAAGATCCAGGCAAGAAGTGGGAAAAAGTATATGTAATGTTGGGATGGGCTGTTTTTTACAGGGTTCTGTTTTATATTGCTCTCAGATTCTTTTCAAAGAATCAGAGGAAATGAAATACTAATACAAAAAGTAGTAGGCATTGTAAAATTTATTTTGTTCACATACAAAGTTACAAACTTGAATTGTATGTTTAATACTATCAATATATCTTTTCTTCTTTTTATTCTGAAGAAAGTTGTATGACATGTAGATAAGGGTGGCAAAATTAATCCATGATTCCTCAATCCACTCAGCTTATTTTGATCATTAATTCCCAACCAAATTAATCCATGATTCCTCAATCCACTCAGCTTATTTTGATCAATAATTTCCAACCAACTTAGCCCATTTGACACCCCTGCATTATTGCGAAGGTCTTTCTCAGGCACTAATGGCGTTCAAAAACTTCAAAATATGGGAACACTTAATCGGCTTGAGAAGGGCTTAACTAACTGGTTGTACATAGGTGGAAGTAGGGGTGTCAATGGTTTTCAAAAAACCACCGAACCGTACCGTACCGAATCGATTTTATGTTTCCTTAATAAAACCGACAGTTTTTATAAAAATTTATAACCGTACCGAATAATTGGGTTGGTTTTAAATTTTATAAAAATAAACGAAAAATACCTAACCGTACCGAATACATTTATATATGTAAAAGATATTCTATATATTAGATTTAAATATAATAAATATTAAAATTTTCGTCTTGAGTTCGGGATGATGAAATAATTAACACCTAAAGTTTCAACTCTAAAACCTATTAAACTACTCCTATTGAAATTAAATTAGTTCTAGCGTCTCGAATAGTAACTAGCTACTCTTATTGGATACTTAATCTTAGTGGTCTCAGTTCTTGAGTCCCATCTTGATTGATTATTGCCCCCTCATGCGATATAAATTATACTTTTTGTCTTTGCTTGACATTGTTTTACACTACCGTAAAATAGTGGGATCAATCTTTATTCTTATTGTCTTTCATGTTTTCTTGATTCATCACCTTTTAAACAGTAAAAATGTCTAGAACTTTAGCCAAAGTCCTATTGAAGTATGCATGATATCGTGTCTTTAACTTTTACTAGTGACTATGACATGATGTTGCTTTGTTTTTAAAAAAATCGAAAATTAACCGAATCGTACCGCTACCGAAGAAAAACCGAGATGATGGGACGGTTTCGAAAAGTCTAATTTTGGTTCTACAAAGTAAAATAACCGAAAAATTGGTATGGTATAAATTTTATAAAATAACCGCCCAAACCGTACCATTGACACCCCTTACCGTAGAAGCATATTTCTTTTGTGTGATCAATCAAATATACTATTTTTATGCAGGATTTAATATTGAAATTAATGATATCTAACCAAACAAAGATATAAGAGTGTTATTTCAGGAATAGTTAATTTGAGAGTTGATTTTTCCATAGAACATTTTCATACAACAAAATAAAAGTTAATCTAAACTCTTTTTCAGTAAACGGTTGAATCTAAAGTGTGTTGAAATAATGACTTTTGTTCTTTTGTGATCTGATTTCATTATAGTAATCTTTTTGTTTAATGATGTGCTTCCGTTACAGTTCTTATGATATCATAGTCTATGTCAGATTATCATAATTGAACTCTTGTTTGACTATAGAATATGATGCTCGTAATAATTAAAAATATTGAACGCAAAGAATTACTCCTACTAACCATAAAAATAAACTTTTACTTAAAATAGAATTTAGCAATAATAATTTATAAATGATACCGAAGAAAACATAATTTATCCAAAATTTCAAAAATCTTGTAACTAAAACAAATGCCATGTCTTATATAATTTTAGTTTCCTACAACTTTAAATTAATTTTCCAACAGACACAACCTAATCATATTTTACTCTTTCTAAGTTGCCTCTTTCCTTAAATAATAATAAAAAAAACTATTTAATGATTATGTAAATAAGGATAATTTTAGAAGAATAAGATTAATTTTTTCTGGAAATCCTAAAACGCCACTTATTTTGATCATAAAAGCTCTTCTTTTTCAATTTCGATACCCATTAATGACCTAAGAAATTTCACCAAACAAAAAAATGCGGATTGTACGTTGTAACTCTTTGGGTAATGCTCCTAACGAACGATCCGAGGGTGAAGTATGGTTAACGTTGAATCTAGAGGACATATTATTGGATGAATACCTTTGGTAGCTAATTCTGTTGATAGTACGGTAGTAGCATCTAAATGTGCAAGTGTCATAGCGGGATACAAAGTTCATATTTCCACTTTATTTTTGTCCAAACAAACAAAGTACTAATAATACTCTTGTCGAATGTTTAAATACTCTTTAAGGTTTAACTTCAAATAATTATTTTTTTCAAGTGTGTGTATTGGCCAATACGTACTATTAGGGGCCGTGTGATATGAGGGGTAAGGTGGAATATCTCGGTATAAATTGATCTCATACGTAATTTTGGATATCCCACCTTATCCCATTATACTTGGGATTATTTTATCCACCTCTCAAGTATGATAAATTAGTCCAAAAAGTAAAATCTCAGAAATATAATAACGGAATAATTTAGTCCGCGAACAGACGACCCCTTAAGCAAGGGGTGAATCAAAGGAAAAGTGACTAACCAAACACAGGATGAGGAAAAAAACTTTTATTTTCCCCTCCCTAGCATGTCTTAAAAGTGCGTTAAAGAATATTTTAAACCGACCCCAAAAATAAGGAACATTTGGTGTCAGGCAAAATCCCAAGTTTCTCTTACTAATAGATAAACCAAACAGAGAATAAGAAAAAAGAAACATGTATGTTTGTTCCCTGCCTTACCTATTTTCCGAACACATGATAATAATGAGCCTAGTCGTACCCATAGAGTAAACGAGAAAATGAGTGGGAAAAGGAAGAAGAAAAAGATATATTTGTGTTATAAGGGTGAGGTCAGGTAGTGGAAAAAAGAACGTAACCGTCCTTATGACAGTCCCAATTTTGGATGCATGTGATAGTGAAACCGTATCACGCCTTTGGCACCACCCCACACACTCCATTGATGAGTACTATTAGTACTCACTCTAACAAAACAGTATCAAATTTTCTGATTCTCTTACACAGTTTTCATTTTCAGTTACACAGTTTTTATTTTTTGCTTTTCTTCACTATTGGCTTCTCAAAAACAGACCCCATTAACTTAATATCACCCTGAAAAAAAAAAAAAAAAAAAACCCCATCATCAAACATACCAGCTACTTCTTCTTTTCCTGAAAAGGTAAGTTCTTTTTTGTTGAATTTTTTTTTTTCATTTCCAAGAACTCCATGTTTTTTGGCTCCTTTTTTTGCTGATAGTATTTTTTTTTTCGGTGTGTGATTTTCTGTTGATTCTTTCAATGCCTATTTGTATGTTCTTACCTCATTGGGTTCGGTTTTGTTTGATCACTTAAAGTGTTTTTCTTGTGCTTTTCATGAATGAGTTATCACTATTAAAAAATCTCTACCTAAATATTTAAGTGGTATTTTCACACGAAAAAATTAGCAAGTTTCCAGTGTTTCAATAAAATCTCACCATGCTTTTTTCCGGTGAATTGACTTGGTAGAGATGAAGCGGGAAAATTATATTTTACATTACAAATTTCCCGAACATCGGAGGGAAAAATCATTATTTCTAGCAGTGTATGAGTGTGTGAAATAGCCAAAAAGTGTGTGGAACAGAATATCAATCTGAAATCCCAAGATCAACGTCCTCTTCTTTTTCTTCTTGTTCTAAAAGGTACCTTTTTTTTTTTTTTTGAAGTTTTTGATTTCTAATTATACACCATTTTGTACCACCTTCACTGTATTTTCACCTCATTTTTGTTCATGGGTTGAGTCTTTTTTTGATTTATTTAATGTTTCATTCAAAAAACTTCCTGATTTGCATTACCATGTTTTTTGGTTCTTAGCTCATTTTTTTTTGTTAAGTGGGTTTTCTTGTTCTACTTTTATTTCTTTTTCTCCTTTTTTCATTTATATATGTGGTTTCTTTCTTTTTTTTAGCTTGTCATTTGTGAGAAAAAATTTGTTAGGTTATACATGTTGTTTCATTCTATTCTTGTGTACGCAACATATGAACTCGCTTTGAATAAATTTTTATCATATATATATATATACTGTATGTCTTTGTGTTTGAAAAAAGTGCTGTTCTTGGCAGTTTTTTACTCCCTCTGTTCCAATTTATGTGATATTTTTCGCTTCCCGAGATTCAAACTATATGAACTTTGACCAACGTTTTGAGATGTATTTTTTTACCAAATTGATATGACAAAAATTGCAACTTATAGTACTTTTCATGCAGTTTTTAAATATATAATTTTTTTATCTTAAAAAATTGAGTTAATCTAATTCAATTTAACTTCAATATTTAGTCAAATTGACTCTTGAAAAGCGAGATGTATCACATAAATTGGGACGGAGGGAGTATTAACTACAACTACTTATAACTTGAATTTGGAAAAAAAAGACATTGACAAGTGTTATGGGAGAGTCTCATTTTAGTCACACATAATGTGTAGATCTATAAATGTTTCCCTTTTTTTGTATGGAACCCATTTGGTTGTTGTACAGTTTTTTGCTATTTTTAGTAAATTTATGCGCGTGAGAAATGCTTAAAGATTTATGGCTATTTTTTGATATAGAATAACGTGCATATCAAATGTTGTTGAGATCTTTCTTGAGCCCAATGCCTAGTTGTCTAATACATAAAGTTATCAGCTTTTTTTTTTTTTTTTTTTGCTCCACAGTTTTGCCACTCGAGATTCCTCATATTTTCACTCTTGTCTTTTTGTGACTTGTTGATTTTCCAGTAATACTCCCTCCGCATCAAAAAAAGAATCTACTTAGTCATTTATATAAATTGACTAAACTACTTCTAATTAAATATGTATTGAGATTTGATCACATAACACTTAATAGGGGCAAATCTTAAAAGATAAGGTTAATTGTTTCTTGATTTAATAAGTGGACATTTTTTTTTTATCAAAAAAGAAAAAAAAGGCTAAGTAGACTCTTTTTTTTATCCGGAGGGAGTAACTGATAACTTGTTATTTGGCATTTTTCTTGGCCTTTTACAGTATAGTACTAGTTTTTTGTACTTTGTACAAAGCATTAATCATAATTTTGATGAAGGTTTAACTGGTAATATTAACTAATTGGGCATGTTACTAGTACTAATTAATGCTCTTTTATAATTATGTTTAGACATAGATTTTCCTATTTCTTTGGTTCAGCTTTGATGAAATCTTTTGTAGTCGAACCAAATATATTAAGTAACTTATCTTAAGCTTTACAAAAGATGAAACACTATACTATCATATGTGTGATGGATAATATTATGGTTAACACCATATTTAATGTCTTTAAGCCTGTTTTTGTACTTTCCAGGTACTATAGAATACAATGGTCTTGGATTTTCACTTCTCATAAATCAATTCTTGACACCATTTCATAATATAAAAGAATATCCAATAATTTGTTCTTTAATGACAAAAATAGATTTGAAATTTATACAGTTTTTGCTTTATTATAGGAGAGTTTTCGAGCTGGTTTCTTGGGTGATGAAGTTGGTACATTTAACTTGAAGGTGCACACTGCATTGGTATATAAGTTTGAATTCAGTCTTGCCATTTTGTATCTATGACTTTTATCTTAATGCTAAAAATTGTTTGAAGAATGTATTTTCCTCCAACTTCTTCATGAACTTCAGTCAGCCAAATCTGCATATCTGCAAATAGAACTGAAGTGTTTTTTTTTTTTTTGTTTTTTGGCTGATTGTTGTTAGTCGAAGAAGCTATGTTTTTTCTATCCATGGCTTTGCTATACAAAATGAATTCAGGTGTATGTTTTCAGAAGGTTAGATTCAAAATAGTCCCTTAAGTATGCATTTAACAGTTTTGGTAACAATTTTAGTCGGGGGAAAAAAGATTTAACCATAAACATCAACAAAGTCTCATCAAATCCTAAAATATGCAACACAAAAATTGCCCTAGACATTATGAAAAAAAAAATAGCAGAAATTACACCTCAAAAGCTGCTCTAGACTCTGAAATAAATCAAAAATAGCATAAACTACAAAAAATGTACCTCTAAATTTGAGTTCCCACTAATTTCCTTTTTTTTTTTCATAGTTCCAGTCAAATCTAATTAAATATCAGATGGAGACTAAAAGTGTTATCTTTTGGCAAACTTTTTTGGCAAACTTAAAGGACCAAAACTATTAAGCGCATGCTTAAGGGACTATTTTCAACCTACACTCAAAACATAAGGGACTATTTTCGTCATTTTCTCTATGTTTGCATGTACCTATTAGTTCATCTTAGCATGATGCATATTTGATTTCACTTTATAGCTTTGTTTCATCTTATTCATGGAATACCCTGCAGATTCATTCTTTGAAACTGAAGTGAACCAGCATAAAAATAGTGTATCTTCCATTGATCATCAGAATGAAAAAAAAAGGTTCAACATGGGAGGCTTGTGTACTAATGATCATCCTTCTCTGCTTTACTCAACAACCAGTAGTCACAACTGGCTATTTGGTCCGTGACATCGAGTTACTGAAGGCTCTCCGAAATTCTCTTGTCCAGAAAAAGGATGTTATTCCCAGTTGGTTTGACACAAATGCTACTCCATGCAATTGGACCGGCATAGAGTGTGAAGGTGGACGTGTTATCCGGATTGATTTTCCATGTTCAGTGTCACCACTAAATTTACCATTTCCTGGAAGCATTGGAAAATTCAGATCCCTGAAGTACCTGAATCTCAGCCATTGTGCCCTCACTGGTAATATACCGATAGATGTTTGGAGTCTGGAGAATTTGGAGACACTAGACTTGACTGACAACAGGTTAACTGGCCAGCTGTCTCCAGCTATATCTAACCTGAGAAACCTGAAACATCTTGTGCTCGACGATAACAGGTTTTCAGGCAATTTACCATCAAAAATTTGTGAGCTAAAGGAGCTAAGGGAGTTATCAGTTCATGCAAACTCTTTTTCTGGCGATCTTCCTGATGAGATCGGAAACATGGACAAGTTGCAGTCTCTTGATTTCAGCTCAAATTTCTTCTCTGGTAGTCTACCTTCCAGTCTAGGTAATTTGGGGGAGCTTCTATATATCGATGCCCAGCAAAACAACTTGACTGGATTGATATGTCCAGAAATTGGAAAGCTAAGTAAGCTTAGAATTCTTACTCTCTCATCCAACATGTTGACTGGACCTATTCCTGGAACAATTGGCCGTTTGAAGCAGCTGGAGGCGCTTGATCTTCAAAACTGCACATTCACTGGAAGTATTCCTGAAGAGATTTCAGAATTGAGTAATTTGAATTACTTGAATGTAGCCCAGAATGAATTTGATGGAGAGCTTCCTTCAACCATTGGAAAGCTAGAAAATCTGGTTTACCTAATTGCTTCAAATGCCGGATTGTCTGGAACAATCCCTTCAGAGCTAGGGAACTGTAAAAAGCTCAAGTTAATAAATTTGTCCTTTAACTCGTTTTCTGGTCCATTACCTGAAGGTCTTTCTGGGTTGGATTCACTTAAATCCCTTGTGCTTGATTCAAACCGCTTATCAGGCCCCCTGCCTACGTGGATTTCCAACTGGACGCAAGTAGAGTCAATAATGGTGTCAAAGAATTTCTTAACTGGATCTCTTCCCCCACTTTATCTCCCTTTGCTATCCGTTCTCGATGTCAGTTCCAACAGGTTATCTGGTGAGTTGTCTTCAGGGATATGTAGGGCCGAGTCATTGAGCATTCTGCTGTTGTGGGATAACAACTTCACTGGTGACATCCAAAGTACTTTCAGGAATTGTTCAAGCCTCACAGATTTGGTGTTGTCTGGAAACAACCTCTCAGGAAAACTGCCTGATTATCTAGGGGAGCTTCAGCTCATTACTCTTGAGCTATCGAAAAACCAATTTTCCGGGAAGGTACCAGATCAACTATGGAAGTCGACAACATTAATGTCGATCTCACTCGGCAACAATGTGCTCGAAGGTCCAATTCAACCGACCATTGCAAAACTTTCAACCCTTCAGAGATTGCAACTTGATAATAATCTGTTTGAAGGAAGCATACCGCATACCATTGGTAACTTGAAGAATCTGACCAATCTCTCTCTTCATGGCAACAAGTTAACCGGAAATATTCCGTTGGAGCTTTTTGAATGTACAAAGTTGGTATCTCTTGACCTTGGTGCAAACAGACTTTCAGGTGAAATTCCCAGATCAATATCTAAGCTGAAATTGCTAGACAATTTGGTTCTGTCTAACAATCAGTTTTCCGGTCCTATACCTGAGGAAATTTGTTCCGGATTCCAGAATATTCCTTTACCGGACTCCGAATTCACACAGCATTATGGCATGCTTGATTTGTCCAACAATGAACTAACAGGGTCCATCCCACACTCAATTAAGGATTGCATAGTTGTGACTGAATTACTTCTACAGGGAAATAAGCTCACAGGGATCATTCCTCGCGAAATTTCTCTGCTCGGTAATTTAACATTGCTTAATCTATCTTTCAATTCCTTGACAGGTCCAGTTTTTCCTCAGTTGTTCTCAATGACAAGCCTCCAAGGTCTCATACTTTCTCATAACCAGATAAGTGGATCTATTCCTGATAATCTTGACTCTATGATGCCAAGTTTAGTCAAGCTAGACCTTTCATATAACCGGTTAACTGGCTCATTGCCCCCTTCTGCATTTAGTGTCAAAAGTTTGACTTACCTGGACATCAGCATGAATTCTTTCTCAGGCTCATTATCTTTTAACTTTAGAACCTCCAGCTCTTTGTTGGTCCTAAATGCTAGCAACAACCAACTCTCCGGTCCTCTTGATGATTCTCTCTCTAATCTAACGTCCTTGTCCATACTAGATCTCCATAACAATTCAATTACAGACAACTTACCACCTTCATTTTCCGCTCTTGCTTCCCTGACATATCTTGACTTATCCAGCAACAGTTTCCAAAAGTCTTTTCCTTGTAGCATTTGTGACATAGAAGGCCTTGTTTTTTCCAATTTCTCCGGCAACAAATTCACTGGACTAGCCCCTGATGTGTGCACTAAAGCTAGGAAATGCATACCAAGTGAACCTGTTTTACCTCCTAGGGGAAGTATTTATGCATCTGCACCAGTTCTAAGCCATGCGTCTGTCTTGGGTATCATCTTTGTTGCATTGATCCTTTCTCTTGTGGTGCTAATCGGAGTTCTCACATGGAGAATGCTCATGAGACAAGTAGATGTACTTCTCGACAGAGTTAAAGGTAAGGAAGGAAAGAAAACAGACCCCACATCTACAGATGAGCTTCTGATTAAGAAGACAAAGAAGGAGCCTCTGAGTATCAACATTGCAACGTTCGAGCAGTCTTTGTTACGGATAAATCCAACAGCTATTCTCTCAGCCACTGAGAACTTCAGCCAGAGTTATATTATCGGTGATGGTGGCTTTGGTACTGTATACAAAGCCAAACTGCCTGAAGGCCGGACTATTGCAGTTAAGAGGTTAAACGGGGGCCACATGCATGGTGATCGTGAGTTCTTTGCTGAAATGGAAACAATTGGGAAAGTAAAACATGATAATCTGGTGCCATTGCTTGGGTATTGTGTCTTTGCAGATGAGAGATTCTTAATATATGAATATATGGAGAATGGAAGCCTTGATTTCTGGTTGAGAAACCAATCAGATGCAGTAGACGTACTTGATTGGCCAACTCGTTTCAAGATTTGTCTAGGGTCAGCTCGTGGACTTGCGTTCCTACACCATGGTTTTGTTCCACACATAATCCACAGAGACATCAAGTCAAGCAATATACTCCTAGACAGGAATTTTGAACCACGAGTATCCGATTTTGGCCTGGCTCGGATAATTAGTGCATGTGAGAGCCATGTTAGTACAATCCTTGCTGGTACATTCGGGTACATACCACCCGAGTATGGACAGACCATGATGGCTACAACCAAGGGCGATATCTACAGCTTTGGAGTGGTGATGTTGGAATTGGTGACAGGACGGGCACCAACAGGACAGGCTGATGTTGAGGGAGGAAATCTTGTTGGTTGGGTGAGGTGGATGGTTGCAAATGGCAGGGAGATTGAAACGTTGGATCCGTCGTTTTCTGGTTCAGGATTATGGAAGGATCAAATGCTGCGCGTTCTTGCTATTGCAAGGTCATGCACCAACGATGAGCATTGGAAGCGGCCAACAATGCTCGATGTGGTAAAACTGTTGAAGGAGGCCAAAAGCAATGCCTAGCTTACAAGTCCAACAAATAGTAATGAATGGTCTTGTAGGGTTATAGTTCTCTATGTTATGCTGTATCTGTATTATGAGTTTATAGAAGTCAGATGTAATGTAAGTTAAGAGATATGGTGGATGCTTAACCAAAAGTTGAAAAGAAACTATGTTGTTCCCATAAATTGATCAGATATAGAAGTTTATGTATGACACTTGTTATTCATAAGCTCTCACTTGAGAGTACTATAGTTTTTCTTCATACAGATGACAGAGAGGGAAATCATAGAGTCATCCTAATCTTCCCTTCAGGTGCAAAAGAAAAAGAGCTAACTCCCCGCTAATCCAGAATTACAGACAGGATTAAACTCAGTTCGGTTCGATCTTTCTTAGCATTTGTAACTCATTATGTTTTTAACGTCATAGATTCATATTTACTATTTGTTGTAACTTTAATGAAATTTCACGCGTATTTATACTCCGCATCCAAAGTAATTGGTTTCAAATAGACCTGGTAAGTCAAAGCTACATCTGCCCCGTCTGAAATTGAAAACTCAACCAAGCGCGGGATATCATAATCTCGCATATCCCAAAATTGTTATTCCTTATCTCGCAGACCAAACTATCATTTGTGTGTGCATGAACTTCCACCAACTAATCACGATATGGATCTAACAATTAATCCACTAAAGAATGGCATAATATAAAAAAGGATATGTCTCTTGATTTTCATGCACGACAAAATTGGACCGTGATCACGAGCAGAATAGTTGCATCTCGACCATAGAAGAGTTGGTTTGATTAATTTGTGGGCTCTGCTGAATTATTTCTTAAAATGGACAAGTAATCAGCCAAAATTAGGCACCTAATTACTAATCTAACCCACTGTACTCAATCCATAATTTATTCTCCTTTTTGCTTTCTCATTTAGTTTCCACAAACCTCCATTTGGCGTACGTGTCTTCGTTAGCGGAGACAAAAATTCTAACGAGGAAATTGGATACAGAAATTATTACACTATCAAGGGCGGAGTTACAATATTAGGTACAAGTTTAGACGAACCCATAGCTTTTGCTTAGACTCTTTACATTACGAAATCCATTAATACATATAAATATTTAATCATAAACCTAGTAACTAAAACGAACTATGAATTTGGTGACAAATTTAGATCATAACCTTTAAATCACTAATTACTTTAAAAGTTTTCTTTATCTAAGAGAATTCAATACTACTTTTTTTAACCAATCCGACACAAAGCAAGGGGAAGTGGTAAAGGTAAACACCCAATGTATGTCTCCTAAAATTTATACTTAATACAAGTCGACAAATGATAATATATCACTTATGTAACCTTCATATGTCACAAATTCTGATTTAATCCTTTCTCTATCAAATCTGTTTTTAGAGCCATGTTTTCCTTATGAAGAACTATATAATAAATATAAGTATGTTGCCCTTTTCTTTCCCTTTCAAACAAACACAAAGAATATAGAAGCTATGATTTTAATTATATATGAAGGAAAAAATGGCAATAGTTAGAAAAAGTATGTGCAAGAAGAATTAAATTAGCAGTACAGCAAACTCATTGACCATTTCTTTTCTTTTTGTGAGGATGAAGAAATAATTGTGATTATTTTGAAGTGACAAAATGTCCCTTGCCATTCACTCTTTCCACTGAGGTGATCAGGTGACACACCATGCAATGGGATTGGGGAGGAATTGGGATTTGGGAATATGAGTAGATTAATTAAGGATTAATCAAGATAATTTAGACGTAGCATCTTTCCAATGGATGACTGATATCCAAACAAACAGAAAAGGAATTGAATCTTGGGATCCACTTAAATCAAAGAGAATGATTAGACCCAAAAAAAAAATAAAAAAAATGCAAGACTCCATATTGAGACTCACTAGATATAAAGTTAACTTCAAAAATAACAGAGAACATGCTCAAAAAAAAAAAAGTGAAACTTTCATCACCATTAAATAAAAGGATAATACGTACGTATTTTGCATATATTTAACTAACGTGTCAAGAGTCTTTTTAATTTTTAAATTTTGTGCTTAGTCAATAGATAAAATGAATGGGCCGGACGGAGCATTTGACAATCATTTGTGAGCATGAACTTCCATTGATGAATCGCGATCTGTAACGACCCGTTAGGTTGTTTTGGTAGTTTTACTTATTTTGCCCTAAAAGACCCTTTTCTTAGCCTTAGGTTGGTGGTTTTGATGTGCGGGTATGAGTGACACGGTTTTCGAGGCAATCAGATTGGAATCGGAGGGAGAAATTTAAGTTTTAAATCCTTAAGTTTGATTTTAGGTAAAACTTTGATCAATAGTTGACTTTTGTGTAAACTCATTCGGGATCGAATTCTGATAGTCCCTTTAGGTCCGGAACGTCATTTATGACTTAGTTGAGCCTTTGGTTCGGGTCCCAAGGTGTTCGGGTGTGTTTTGAATCGTTGGTTGGGATTTTGGAAGTTTAAGGATTTGGAGTTGACCTTGATCAACACAGGGTCAAGACAATCTCTTTCGGAAATTCTAAGTGCGCGAGCAAGTTCGTAGCGTCGATTATACTCAAGTTGCATACTTGGTTTGTGTTGGGTAGGGGTATACATGAACCGAGTTGTTTCGGATTTTTTAAATACCAAACCAAACAAACTGCTTCAGGTTTTTAAATTTATAAACCTAATCAAACTAATAAAATTTGGGTTTTTCAACCTCAGATTTTTTCGAGTTATTCGGTTTTCTCGGATTTTTTTTTCCGGAAAAGTCTTCATACAAAACATATAACTTTTACTTCAAATATTTCTTTAGTCCTAGTAAGTAGGGGTGTTCACGGAAAACTGAAAAATCAAACCAAACCGAAGAGAAAAAATGATAGTTTTTTGTCTGATGTGATTTTGATTTTAAGCAAAAAATAATCGAAACAAACCGACAATATAAATATCTATCTAAAAATTATAGATGCATAATAAATACGCTCAAACACACACACACAAAAACACATATATGTACAATCAAACGTCTCTATAATTGTCATTCGTTATAACAACATTTCACTATAACGGCCTGATTTTCTCCGAAACCGATTTTTCATGTTATATTTTACTTCTCTATAACAGCATTCTGCCTATAACAGCAATGACATCCATTATAGCGGTACACTCTTTGTAAAATTATCTCTTTATAACAGCCATACTCAAATAGCGTGTAATAATATTTTGTAAGAAATATATTATGTGACAACAAAAGTGTCGATGAAGAGCCTCAACCTACTGCAACTTGGAGCTAGAAGAGTCAACTGTTAAGCACTTAGATAGCCTTTAAGGGAAAGCTATTGAATTTCGTTTAGCTGAAAGTTTGGACAAAATTCTTCGTCAGTTCAAGCATTATATTATCACTAAGAGACTAGAATTTACGAAACGGCCTACAATTGTAGAGTTCTTACGTCAAACTTGAAATATTTAAATTCTCAATTAATTTATAATGCATATGTTCCATAGATTTTAATTCTTTATCTGTGTGGTACAGTTAGTTATGGATTTAATACTAATTTATTAGTCTTTTCAATTTTTGATTTATGAGATATGAAAATCAATTAAGATTTTAAAATTTACAAGTATATTGTTTTTGTTTATAACATAAAAAGTATAAAAATTTAATTGTTTGCGTACTTTTGTTTATAACAGCGAAATGAGATCTAAATATCAAATGCCAGTATGCATGCATAACAGCACCTCACTATAGCAGCCATGAAATTTTCGCAAACGCTACCACTATAGAGAGGTTTGATTGTATATTTTTATAGATAAAGTTTGAAATTTTACGATATTAATCTTTTGCACACTTGATTCATAATTTATATTTTTGCCTTAATAATAATTTAATTTTTATATTTACTTTCTAGTTTGATTTGTTATTTTTATTTTGATAATTCTAAGAATCTATTTCTTGTTCAAAATAACTTATTTTTGAATCCTTCAATTATTCATCAAGATATCTTGGTATATCACAACTAGATCTTTAATTTATCGCACAAAAATAAATTAATTGTAAGAACCTTTTTTTGATGTTCCTTGAAATGGCTAAATTTTTAGATGATGCATACAAATTTTTGGAGAAAGTACATATATAACTAGATTAGGTTTATATTTTCTTCTTTTCACAAATAGGAATAATTGATTTGGTAGTGTTATGCTAGAGAATGGTCAATTTAATATGTGTTTGGACGTATATTGTCATATATTTAAATAAAAACCGACAAAAACCGAAGTAATGAAAAACCCACTTAATTGATTTGATTTGATTCTAAAATTTGAAAAACCGACTAAGTTGATTTGGTCATCTTTTAGAGGATAACCGACTCAAACCGAACCATGAACACCCCTACTAGTAAGATATAACTATATAATTAAGTGTTTCTTAAGAAAATAACACAAAATGTGAGATGAGTGATGACATTGTATTAAAATATTCAACAAAAAAGATAATAAAATCAGTTAAAATAAATATTGCTAATTAATACATCATAAATAAAACGACAATAATCTAAAAATACTAAGTCATGCTAAAATAAGTACGGCTATGGCTAATAAGTATTAATTACATGACAAAGAAAAAAAATTAAGTTATGTATTTTCACTCTCTAAAGCAATTATGCAAAATTAACGAATAGATATTCAACATTATTGTCATTCCTAATGGTAGAATTGAATTTCTTTCATTAGCATTAATGTTGTGTTGGTTCTGGTTTGAACTTTATTTGAGTTACTAACATCTATGGGATATAAAACTCACATTCAAAATTCCAAGTTCAAGCTTGAAATAATATGATAGAAGGCAAAAAACTACAAAAAAAATTCAGAAATATTTACAAATTATATTACAAATAAATATTTTTATGTATAAAATATTTTAAATATTGAATACACGTAATGTCGGGTTGTTTTGGTTCGGTTTGACTTTTTTTTTAGCTAAAACCAAACCAAACCAATTATGGTCGGCTTTTTTTTTCAACACCAACCCACTAGTCGGATTTTTTTCTCGATTTGACTCGGTTTATCGGTTTTCTTTTTACACCCTAGTGTCGGAAGGGGGAGGGGGGGGGGGTTCCGAATAAGTTTCGGGTGTTGAATCGAAGTTCGAGGAAGTTTGAAATTTTGCTGTTTTCTGCTGTAACCGCAATTGCGGATAGTGCCACATTTGCGATGGTAGGCTGGTAGGGGAAATGCCAAAATTTCGGTTGTTTGACCGCTTTTGCGGTAACCGCATTTGCGGTCTTTAGTCTGCATTTGCTGTATCTGTCGCAATTGCGGCGTGACCTGTAGGTTTTGTAGAATTTTCCCCAATCCGAAAGTTATTTCCCATTTGAGTTCTAAAGGTCGATTTTAGGTGATTTCAAGTTCTACTTTCAAAATACTTCATTGGAGTAAGTTTCTAACCTTCATCTAGGCTTTAATTCATGATTTCATCCATTATTTTTCGTTTCAATCTATGATTTTAGGTATTGGAATAAGTGTTTTCTATAATTTGGGGTTTTGAGTAAATAGTGAAATTGAATGCTCATTTATGATTAGATTTCCATGAATCTTAGGATTATGACTATTTAGACTATGGGTAATCTAATTCCACACTAAAATTTCAGTTTTACCCTTGGGATTCGCGTTTGATTAGGTTTTGGCCCAAGGTAGAGCAATGTGGGTATTATTGGATTAGTGTGACCTCGTAGAACACTATTTTGATATTGTTGAACTCGGATTCTTGATAAATTATCGTTTTGACCCTCGGGGTTTGAGGATGGGATTTTGAGTTGACTTTTCAATCCGAATTTCTTCTATGGCAATATGGGTATCCTTGGAAGCTTGTTTTAATGTGAAATTCGTAGCTTGATAGACTTTGCTTGTTCGGAGGCGCTTCGAAAAGGAAAGGCTCAAGTATAGTGTTCGTGGCACCCGCTCAGCCATGAGGTAGGTTATGGTTTACTCTTTTAGACTTCGATTGGAGCGCGTATATAGCCTATAAATGTTGGTGGCGTATTGGGCGTGTGAAGAGGGTCCCACCTTAGTGGTTGTGTTGAACACTTAGGAGGTTACCGATGTATCTGTTTTGGGAAATTGTTGCATGATTAGGATGTTGTGTCGGGGAATGTATGTTAGGCCTATGAGCATTGGTTGTAGTGATAAATCAACTTAGGCTGGTATAATTGTTGCTTATTTGGGCTCTGATAGTCATGTTTGACTTGTTCGTGGAAGCTTATTGACTTATTTTGCATTCATCACACTATATCTCATTTACAGTATGAAAGTGACATCAATCCTGACCTTGAGCTGATATTTTGTGATTCGTGACGTGTACATATTCAGTCCTTACTTCATGCCTCTGTTGACACTTGTTACCGTGCATTTTGTACTTATCTATGCATGCATACATTTATACATTCATTGTGATGAGGCATTTATAAATAATGAAATGGTCTGTCAAGACCGGTTAAAAGGTAAGATTGATGTGTTTTAGCCAGAAGGGAAATGATTCTATTGATGTGTTTTATCCCGAAGGAAAATGATTCTGAGTATGATGGTATGAGTTGCGCGGAGATGATATAACATGATATGATATGATTGATATGGTGCTCACCCAGTCCGAGGGTACATGCCAGATGGTGTTGAGAGGTATATATACCTCACGAGTCCCCCATGGGCCACGACTAGATGACATGACCACTAGTGCCTGTACCAGGCTTGAGATTTGGCTAGTGCATTTACATATATACATTCATTCATTTGACTCATTGCATTCTCACATGATTATTGGCTATCGTCTTTTGGGTGGAACATGACTAAGGTTATAAGAGGTATATAGATGTTGGTTGTGTGATTCTTTTTGTATGTTCTATTTCGATCTTTATATATTGTATGCATTATTCCTTCGTTGTCGGCCTATGATAGCTACTGAGTACTAGTGGTTTTGTACTCATCTATACTAGCTACATTTTTTTCTGGTGTAGATATAGACCCGTGCTCCAGTTCTATTCCATGTGGCTGATTCCGAGGCCATTATTCCCATATTCTAGGGTGAGGGACAACTGGATGTGCAGCCGTGGACTCTCTCTTTATATTATCCTATCCTTTCGTTTTGAGACAATTTCTATTTCTGTATTGACTAAGACTTGTATCCTATTTAGAAGCTCTTGTACGAGTTCGATCAAATTTTAGGCTTGTATTTGACCAAGTATTATTCCGTACTTACTTATATTTATGATAAGACTGTTTGGATAATGTCGATGATGGAAATGATTTTCTTACTTTTCTTTCTTAATGATTTACTACTCTAGAATGATATGCCTACCTCTGTGTGTGTGACCGGGGGGGGGGGGGTATATAGGTGCCATCATGGCCTTCGAATTTGGGTCGTGACCCGATCCTTCTAGATGTGACGGATTATCACTAAAGGGATTCAATATATTTATAAAAAAGTCACAAGAACCAGGCAGATTCATATAATAGATAAACATTAAGAAATTAAATTATTTACAAATTATAAATTTTCAATGAAGTTGTGTTAATTAACTCCACTTCGACAAAAATGGCATCTTCACGAGCGGAATAGTTGCACTTGGACCACCAAAGGAGGTTGAGTTGGTTTGTGGGCTCAACTAGTTTCTTAAAATGGACAACTAATCTGCCAAAATTAGGCACCAGTCCTTCCAACAGGCTAACAACCTAACCACTATTCTAACCCACATATTATTCTAAATTATCAATTAATATACGGTCAAACTTCTTTATAATAACATTTTTATATAATAACACCTCACTATAAAAGTCATATTTTTTTCGAAACTTATTTTTTATGTTATATTTTACCTCTTTATAATCCCTTTTTTACCTATAACAGCAACAACCATCTTTATAACTTTGTAAAATTGCTCTCTATAACAAGTATCTTCTTTTCTGGTAATATACCAATAATTAATCATTTTTATAAAATAGAATCTCTAAGATTGCTAATAATAGGTCTAGAGATTTTGACCAAATATTTTGATATTTTAATACACTACTATATGACAAAAAGACTTTCCTTCTTTACCTAGAGTGATTTTATGCATGTGAGTTGTGACTGTAGTATTAAGTTAGCTGCAATTATTATGTGCGTCCTCAGCGCATAAAACTTTACAACCTTCTTCATTAATTGGTTGTGTCGTACATATTCATCTACGCATCTAAATCATTCTATATATCTTCTTAAATAAGCCAATTGCTCTGACTCTCATAATATAAACTCTATTTATCTCTTCAACTCGTCCTATTTCTCTCATATGAATTCTATCTTCTCTTTATTTTCATTTTGTTATTAGTGTTTATTTTCTAATACATATATATATATACACACGCATACTTCAAGAAAAGAAAAAAAAAATGAAGGAGAGATCCATGGAGAAGTTTGTAGTTTTTCCATTCTCATTAGGGTGTGTTGGAGTAGCCAAAACCAGTAGAAGCCAACCTACAAAGAACACAAAGAGTTCAATATTACATCAAGCTGTTTTAACGAGTATGGTTCTCTCCTTTTTTCCAGTTATTTTTTGTATAGTTAATTAATTAGGCGGCTGCGCGGAGCTAGACGGCATAAGGGGTTTTGAAAAAATTACAATGGCCGTGAGTGTTTTTTTATGTATAAGTAGTAGATGTTGAAATTTGGCTAACCTTGACTTTTCGTGTATTCACTGTTTTATATTTTTGAATTGCATTCGTGCAAAAACTTGATTTTGCCACTGCATTAATGAATAGATCTTCTAGGTTTTGATTGAAAATTACTTCCATGTTAAACTTACTAAACGCAAAGGCTCATCCAAAATCTAGAATCATGTATTTAGTGTCTGATTGTATGTATTTTAATATTTTTTAAATATATGTTATAATAGTTCGAATGAAAAATAATGAATTCAGTTGAACGTACAAAATTTGTCCTAAATCCGCCTTTAACTAAGCGAAATGGTGGTACCCTGTCAATAAGAAGGAAAAAGTTAAAAAGTAAATCCAGACAAACGGAAAAATTCACTTCTGTGTTTTCCAGTATGTTGTTTGCTTCTGCTGGTACTATTTTTTTTTTAATTTTTTTTTTGAAAATAAAAGATTTTGACATTGTTTATTTGGATGTGATTTTCTCAAGAAATACAAGTAGGAGAAGACAGTCCATCAAAAGTGAAAATAAATGGCTTTTGGAGATTTTTGGGCAGACGACGGTTTTCTGAAGGTGTGCACACATTGATCAAAAGAAGTTTCAAAGGTTTCTCTCAATTATTTGGTAAGTATTTATACCTATAAAATTTGGGTTTAAGTTTTATGTATGGATTGTGTTAAATGTGTTTACACAATTTAGTCACTTATTAGATAATTACAAGTAAATCTCGTGATAATTTTTTGGTACTCTACTAAAAATGGTAAGTAACCTGCTAGCATAAATTTTAGATCTACTGATTCTGTAATTCTTTTTATATTATATTATTGCTATATATATATAACTCAAATCCATAACTTTTTACACGATTAGAGTGATTTGCTCAACAGTAGTATCTGCATTATTTTCAAAGTCATGAATCGGTGTTTACTAGAAAGTTAGTTTTTGGATCATATGATTAGTCATTTAATACTGTCAATGACTATATACATACATATATAAAAAGTTAAATCCAAGGAATGATCTAACTTATCTAATGAATTGTGTTGATTATCATTTGCATTGTGTTCATTAGGAAATGTAGATGGAGTAGAATGCCATAGATTTTGTCAATGGTAGTTTCCTGACTTAGAAATGAATATTAAATTGGAAGAGAATGTAACCAGCTAAGATCAAGTGGAAAAACTCTTCATATAAAAGACTTTCGCTTTTAATCATGATGCTCAACCAACGTGAATCCGAATTAATTGAATGATGGGTTTCGAATGGTAAAAGAAGAAGAAGAGAATGTGAGTGTATCGTATTTCGAGGATACAAGTAAATACTTACCCACAATGTACAGGGTGTTTGGCGTGGCTTAGCTTATAAGCTGGTCAAATTAGCTTATAATCATTTTTCAGCTTATTTGTGCGTTTGGTAAAAATAAAAGTGCTTATAAGCTAAAATAAGTCATAAGTTGGTCTCCCCCAACTTATTATTTTTCAGTTTATAAGGACTCTTAGTTTGATTGAGGATTTTACTATTCTATCCTAATATTATTTTGTAATTCATAGAATACCTTACTTAAATAAAACCCCTAATTAACCCTCTCCATCAAGTCACTCTCTCACCATGTTCAAGACATCTCTGCAAATACAACAATTCCCGTCGGCCATCACCAGAATATAACAAGATTCTGAAGCTCTTCTACATAAAAACCAATTGCACGAATTGATTTCGGTGACAAACTTTTATCTCCACATTGCCGTAGTCTTGAATAGATATGTAGACGACAGATGGGTATCAATATTAGATGAAGATGACCGTCCAATAAGTAGTTGCTAAAAAGTCCATGTAAACTAGCAGTTCTTTAATTAATGTTAAGCAAGACAGTAATTGGTCTAAGGGGAATTAACATATGACCTGAACACATATGTTTTCAATAATAGCATTATATTAAAATAAATAAATTGCATGTTTGTTCCATTCAAATATTTTTTGTGATTTACCCAAAAAAAAAAAAAAATGTGTACCATTTGAGGGTTTAATCAAATTACTAATTATTTCATTATAGCTTAATTGTATTGTAATTTAGAATAAAATAATTTATATTTATAAAACAATCTTATCTAATTAATTTTGTATTGAAAATAAAATGAGTCATAAATTATTTGGTATTTTGAATTAATTTGGAATTTATAATCTTGTAAAAATATTGCTTTTATTAGTGTAACTAACTTTAAGGACAGTTAAGCCATTTTAATAGAAAGCCCGATTATCAGCACTTTTCTGCCAAACACTTCAGCTGCTTATTATAAATTTTAGCACTTCAATACAAATACGTAACTGCTTATTTATTAAATCAGTTTCAGCATTTAAAAATGCTTATCAACACATAATGCTTATCAACTACTTTAAATCGGCTAAGCCAAACGAGCTCGTAGTAGGATTTTCATTAAGAGGATTCAATAATTCAATATTCAATATATATAATTTATCATATATGCAGTGTAATTTTTTGGCCAAAGGGATTCAGATGAACCCCCTTGCGTCCCTCTAGTTTTGCTCTTGCGCACACGATACTTACACTAAACCAAACAATCTAACCATATAAGAATAATGAATTAAATTAAGAATGCATATCACATAACCATGACCAAGGGATAAAAACTTATTTGCATGATGCACATCTTTCATCCATTTATTTGGTAAGCAATTTTCTCTGATTTCTATTTGGTAATGTGTTGTTTTATTTCTTGTGCAGTGTACAAAAAAGAGATTGAAGAAGTGGAAATGGAGATGGAAATAGGGTATCCAACAGATGTGAAGCATGTAACACATGTAGGATGGGATGGATCCACTAAAACACTTGAGTTACTTTCTTTACCTTCAATTTCCATCAAACAATTTGAACTTGCTATGGCTGTCCAAGCTGGTGGATCCTCTAGGTTTTAGTAGTAACAATTTTTGTTGATTTTTTCCCCCATTTTTTTTGGTTCCATTTCATGATCTCAGTTGTCATTTTTGCTTTTATTTTTGTTGTCCTATTCATGAGTGTGGAAAAATCATTTTTGTATTGTGTCATGGTGGTATTGGTGTGTAAATATTACTCCATCCGGTCCATTTTATTTGTCATGTTTTTTTTCTTTTTCGCACACCCCTTAGTAAAATATTCACTAAAAGGGTGGTTTGACTAAATTATTTAAATTTATTCTTTGACCTCAATTTAATATTACATTATTTTTCACCACATTAATCTCTCTCCACATTTGTTAAGTAAGGTTAAAGGTGAAAAGTAACAGTTAATTCTATCTTGATTTTCTAAAATGACAACTATTGTGGATCATTTATTTTTAATAAAGACGATAAGTAAAATTGACCGGAGGGAGTAGATGTATTTAAATTTTAAAGTAAAAATGATATTGAAATAGGTTTCCTAGTTTTAAAAATATTAACTGAATTGATAGTGTTTGATGGAATATAGTAATCGGGAAGTGTTTGACAGTGTATGTCACATACTTTAACAAGAATCAATTAAAAGAAAGAAAAAATCGACTCTTGATTTGATTTCCTTTAGGAAAAAAATTAACTCAAACCACCCCTACTCTCCGTCCTTTTTTTATTAATAATGACAAAAAATATTGTATGAATATATATTTTCATGATTAAAAGATTTTTCTTAATGTCAAGTGTGATTAAGGTTAGAATTTGATATTTTTTTGACTTAAAATAGTAAAATATTTTTTAAATGTCAAATGTTGTTATTAGTGTACAATAACCTCGTTATAACAGCCAAAAAAATAAATTAAAACCAACAATATAATTGCAGAGAGATTTGATTGTAATTTTACTTTATTGTTTGGTCAAATATCAAACACTTGAAGCAAAGAAAAGAAAATAAAATATCAAATGCTTTTCAAAATATTTTAATTTCTTGGCCACAAGAATTATTCACTTTTTTCCGATTTTTTTTTTTTATTTTTTTAAAAAATTATTGTTTGGTTATAAAAATTTCAAATTCAACTTAAAGTTGTATTTGAAATGTAAAAAAATAAGAAAAACTTGTTCTTCACGACCAATACCTTGTTGAAAAAATATATTTCAACAAAAAAATATTATTTATAAAAATTATGGCCAAACACAAATTTCAATTCCAAAATTTCAAAAAAAAAAAAAGGGAAAGGGTTTTTGTTTCTATGGCCAAACGCCTACTAAATCTTGTTAGTAATATTTTTGAGATCACAATCTGTCCTTGTCAACAGTGAACAGTTCTCTTGCTCTCTCTGATTTGCAAAACCCATTTTGAGAACCCAATAATCTGAATCAATTCAGATTTGGTAATAATATTTTATTCATTTTCCTAGTTATCTTTTTTTATCATATTTCTTTGGGGGCTGCTATTTTTTTGGTCCCAATTAACCAGTTTTCTATGCAATGTTCTCTCCAAGACTTTCTACCCTTGATATTCCTAACGTTGAGTTCCCTCCACTTTAGCTTCTAAGTTAAGATCATTTCAAAACGCTATACGTTTTTGTTATGTCTTGCTTAGATTGATATTCTTGCATCCTTTCACCACGTACAACTATGAGTTGCACTATGGGCAGTAACACAAATAAACTTATGGTTGGATCTCCCATTCTTTCAATTCAAACACGCAACACAAACTTTCTAAATATCCTTTTGATTGAGCTTCCTCGGCTTTTGGTATAATAAATGATTTGCTTGATTATCAGTAAGTCAAAATATCAATTTGATTGTCTAAACGTTCCATTATAATAACTTCTCTGATCGAACTTCATAATGTGAAGAATGCAATTTAAACAAAAGAATAACATAAAAGCATCAAAGTATACTCTCTTTGTAGAGTTAAATATTTGAAGATCGTTGGAGAAGAAATCATCAAATCAAAGGGGATTTCAGATTCATCTGCCCTCACTTTTATGAATATCTGCATAGTCCTTGTAGAGTTGACAATTGAGTTGACTTATGTTGGATTTCATGATTAAGCCTATTTAGATAACTGAGAGAACCAAGCAGGTTTCAGCAAACCGAACTGGTGCGAATTATGTATTTGCTTAGTTTTTCGTCTTCCATGTGTTGTCTTGATTACTCAATCTAGTTGTCTATGATTGAGCCGGATATACATTGACTGCACGTAACAGAAACTTTGAGCTCTGTTGCTACATCTCTAACTGAAGTTTGGTGATGCAGGTTACACCTGACATTGATTATCACTGCTACAGTATGCTGTTGGATGATGTGAGTCTCTCTCTCCCTCTCTCTCTCTCTCTCTCACACACACACACACACCCTACACACTGCACACACAGAGTGAACGCATCCCCACTCACAAAAAAGGAGAAAAAAAAAAAGAAAACACTTTTAGCACGTGCAGGATCAATAGAAAACAAGACATGGTACATATATTCCATATGCCCATATTTATTCAATGTTGAAGCTTGAGTTCACATGTTTGACCTGAATTGAGAGACTAGTTAAGTCTTATTCTGAATTTTCTACATTGCATTGCACTTTAAAAGTTTTGATGTTCAAAGGGGTTGTATTGTTAATTACTCATTCACTGTATGTATTATGTAGACTGCCTTTCTGCTGCTAAGTACATATTTGTCTGACTACTTGTTTAATATCTCATTTGTGCTCTCCAAAATGCCTTGAGTGTGCGTAACAATGCAGTGGGTATTGGGATGATGCTACCATGAAGAACCTGTAGTCATTTGAGGAGTTGACTGGTTACATAATTTAGCTGTGTACTCAATAATTGTAACTCTAGGATAGATGACTGCTGACCCGTCGCCCTCTAAGATGATTTACATGATGGTTTCCTTCCTAGGACGACTTTTGGTATTTGTTTTGTTAAATTGTTTGACCATCTCATATAAAAGTTTAAATTGTTAGAGAGAGCACACTTTTAATATATTTAGTTATGTTTTCAACACGCCTCTTCACTTGCGTCTGTGATTCTTTTCCGGGGGCCGGCATGTGGAAATTCTTTTAAGATAATAGGTGACTGTGAGACTTGGATCTTGGAAACTTTGTTTGCTATGATACTATGTAAAATTGTGTGATTATTTCATTTTAAAGTTTAAACTATTAGATAGAGCACACTTTTTTTCTATTTAATTCTGTCTTCAGCAGTTTTTACAACGAAAGATTCGAATATTCACTGAGTAGCTCAACTACAAAATAGGTGTCGTAGAAATAAAAATATTTAGATTGGTCTGCTATCATATAAGATTGGGCAAGATTACAGATTATGATATGCACCCAGAAAGTGTAAGTAGCACAGAGGACAAAATGAAAGGTCACGAGATGATTTAGCCATGTTCCATATATACTTCAAATGTAATAATTGTGTGATACCCTGATGCTTGATGGTGCTAATCAGGAGGGTGTATACCTAAAAACATGGAAGGGAGTAGTCTTAAATATCCATAATCTCTTAGAATCAATGTCGCCTTGGCTAAGAACAGAGTATTATTGAAGTAAAGGATGCATATAGGTAACGACATCGACTATTGGGGTTAAGGCTTAATCATCGTCGTTGCACTTACATCTTTGTTTGCCAGGTTAGTGACTTCTTTTTCGGTGTAAGGGAGTTGTCTTAAATACCCATTATCTTTTAAAATGCTTCCTTCTCTTTTGCCCCCTATCCTTGGAATTCAGTATTCTCTTTCTATTGTTGATAAGTTTGCGTGGAGAATCTTGAGTTGACAACTACGTAGCGTCCATGTTAGGTCTCTCTCTTCTTTCCTGCAATGTGTGCATGGACTTGGGGATACCAATTTGGCACGGTCGCTACGTGGTGACCTCATATAGAACGACCTTCTGAGTTCTGAAAGCTTGGATTGCTCTCTGCTTGAAAGTGGATAAATTCTGCTTACTAATAGTATTATTTAGGGAAAATCGGCAGAATCTGCTAGTAAATGGGTGCTCTTTTTTAAGTATTCATTGCAGCCATGAAATGCTTGTTTTCTGAGAAATCAGAGAAAGTAAGGATATTTAGGCAAATGGTGCATCTTCACTAGGAACTGTAAGAAGTAGTGGAATCATTGCTACTCTGTCTGGTTGAACTACTGCTGAACCATAAGTCGTTTTAGTTAGCTTCCATTCATTATTGTGTATTAAACTCAACTAGCATGAGTGACGTACCGATGGAATTTTGACTGCTTCTAACTGTTTTATGTTCTTATGGATAGGTGGGCCATCGTGTACCTTGCGCAGTTGAACCCGCTCATTGTACCAGTCTTGAGTGAAGGAGAATGAGATGCTCATAGAAAGCCAGCAGTCGTTTATTATTCATGGAAGATTAATGAGAGGAAGTATTTTGAGGCATGTAGTAGTTGAAGATACTGTTGTATCAAAATTTCTATGTACTTGTAGTTGGTGGAAACTATAATAAAATCTTTTGTAGATTCATACAGTAACTATGCTCTAGTTCAAAATCCTTTTAGACCTTTCTCTGAATTTTGGTGTAATGGCAAAAATAATAGATGGATGATGTAACTGGTAGCTCTTACTATCTGCTTTTGGAATAAAATCATTATGCATCTTGTTTTCACATCTTTTTTCATCTATAGTCTCCTTGCTGTTTGGTGAAGGAAAATTGTTTAGCCTTGTATTATTTTTTTCTACAAAAATGCCTTTTCTAATTTGAAAGAAAGGTACAGTATGAATTTTTAAATTGTATACGAGTGATGAATATTTTGTGGATAAAATGAAAGCCTTAACAAAATAGTATTGACGGCGCCTTCCACGGTCAATCAAAGCCCGCCGGTTTTCAATATTGATGCCATCAATATATTCTATTTTCTAATAATAATCATCAAATAATTAGACCAAGAAATATGTGAGAAACTATTAAATTATATGACTAGTTAAAGTAATGTTTAGTAAATGCAAAATTACATTCCATAATTTTAAAAACCTTGAGAGGTTGGTTGTTTCAAAATAGTCACATTGAGATTATAATACTGAAAAATTGTTGTGTAATGAATAATGATTTCATATATTGTTGTTATTCTTATTCTACATCTATTCGTCCATAAAATAATACACGGAGTAAATAAGTATATCTTGCAGTGGATGAGACTACTCCTCTCTTAACTGTATGCCGTGACACCCGCCAACCCCCGTTTTTGGGAAAAAAAAAAAAAAAAAAAAAAAAAATAAAGTAATGCTAAGTCTTGTGTTAGAAATAAAAAGTTATACTATAAAATTTTGTACAGAAATATAGAACTTAGGCGTCCAATCAGACAACCTCTGAAAAATAAAATCAACAAATAAGGTAATTAGCAAGAAAAAGAAAATTGAAAAGGTAACGAATGAAATTCTAATTTTTACACGTCATAAATTGAGAAATCTCCTTTTTTAAGTGACAAATGAGATTTGTGTCTTTTTGTTTCAGGAGAGATATAACTCTTGTGTCTCCTAAGCGACACCTCCATCCCACAATTCTTAAAGCTAAAAACAAAGATGATACAACTCCTAAAATGTCAAAATCTAATTAATTGAATGTCTCCTCTTTTACCCATTCCTAAAAAATCACGTAAGCCAAGGCCCATTTTGGGCTTCAAATCATTTCGCAAAATGGTGCCTATAAGGGCACCTGAATTCAAGAGGTTAAGGCGATCTGCTTTAGTATTAGGCGTTTCCAATGCGCTAATTATAATTATGGGAGTTGTTATTGTTATTGTAGCAAGGAATTCATGTGGCCAAAAGGGTATAGCCCCTGTTATTGTTTTAATGATTGTTTCGTTAATTAGGATTTATGCTATGATTGGGACTGGCATTGCTCAGCAACATACTGCTTCCAGTATTTTGACTTCTCAAACCGATTTCCCTGATTCTCAGGCTGCTATTCGACATCAAAGACGGGTAATTTTTTACCCCCTTTTTTTTGTTGTTGCTACACTAGCTTTTATTATGTGGAAAATGAAAAAAAGTTCTTTTTGTTCATGTTGTGATGTGCATTTTGTTTTTATGTGGCGATATTTGATTGGGCATTGGAATTGAAGTATTAATTTGACTTGGGGTAGTTCGGTAGGGTGTGCAAGAATAGTACTACTTAATAGGGTGTATTAGTAATGCTGAGATTAGTTATCTTTGTCATTTATTTTTATCGACTGTTTGGTTTGTTGTATTAAATAACATGCATGACAACAACAACAACAACAACAACAATAACAACAACATACCCAGTGAAATCCCGCAAAGTGGGGTCTTTTGAGGGTAGAATGTATGCAGACCTTACAGGTAGAGAGGTTGTTTCCGGTAGACCCTTGGCATAAGAACAAGCAGTTCAAAGCAGGATGAAAAAGAAATGACGAACAAACCATGGAAACAATGTGATACAATAGTCAAAGGACAAGAAATAACAAATAGTAACAGAAATCGACGGGCAAGGAACTACAGGAGTAATACTACGACTACTAGCATGGAAGGATAAGTGGGACAACACTCAACTACCTACTAACCTTCTACTATAATCTGTGCCTTCCAAAACCGCCTATATACGGTCATGTCCTTGGTAACCTGGCATGACATAATTTCCAAATGGTACTGAATAGGGTGTATTAGAATAGGAATAGTACTAGTATTGTTAATGCCATGGTTTACGATGTATAGGAATAGTACTAAATAGAGTGTATATTAGTTATACATAGGTGGAAAAAAATATCAAAGACGGGTAAATTTTAATCTTTTTTCTGTTTTTCCTACAGTAGCTTTGATTTGTGTCAACAGGAAAAGAATGCTATTTTTCTTTCCTGTTTGGTATGCATTTCATTTTATATGGTGATATTTGATTGGGCATTGGAATTGAAGTATTAATTTGACTTAGGGGTTATATTAGTGATCACCAGAGCATTTTTAGTCCTTTAAGTTTGCCAAAAGTCAATCACTTTTGGTCTCTGTTAAATATTTATCAAACTTTGGTTATTAACTTTAACTGGAATTGTGAAAATAGGAAATATTTAACGGGAACTCAGATTTGAAACTACAGTTTTTGAAGTTTATGTTATTTTTGGTCTGTTTTAAGAGTCCGGTGCAACTTTTTGAGGTGCAAGTTTTGTTATTTTTGGTCTTCTTTGTGTCTGATGTAGTATTTTATGTTGCGCTTTTTGGGTCTTGACGGGAATTTCTGGTTAAATCTTTTTTCTTTTTTCACAGTTCCATTTAATTTTAACAATCCAAAGATTGGTAAATATCTATCATAGACAAAAAGTGCACGCTTTTGGCAGACTTAAAGGACCAAAACTGCTCAGGTGATACTTAAGGGACTATTTTGAACCTACTGCCTTAGATAAGGGACCATTTTGGTCATTTTCTTGCTAACTTGATAAATAGCAAAAGTAAGTCACTGGACAGTGGAAGAAAATATTAAAGTAGTTGTTGAAAGGTGAGTTTAGATGGAGAACATATTACATGAGCTATTTTTCATCTGGAAGGAAACTTTGAAAGTAATTTAAATGTTTTTTTCATAGCTTTGATCTAAAGAAGAAAAGGATTGTAGAGCTAAGAGGCTAATGCCTACTTGTTTCTTAGGTAATGTTACATTATCGCAAAAGTATTACATGAAAGGAATTGTGGTAATATGTTTTTCTCTTACACAAGGTAGGTTCTGCCTAAAATTTTACTTGAACAAACCAATATTCTGCACACACAGCTGGATTAAGCATCTCCTAGTTTCTATTTCCCAGACGTCTTAATTAGCCTTTTAGACAGACCTGATACTGTTTATCTCCTCTGGTTTTTAGCATTCACATGTGTATATATATTATGTTTACATATGCAGCTTTTGGTTATTGTTATATTTATGATTTAAACAGAATTTGATGCCAGTGTGCTGCTTTAGATATATTATTGCTTTATTTTGGCAAGATATGTTCATCCGCTCTGATGGCGTGTGATAAATTATTCTCCTTTACCAAGGATTTTGTACATTTAAAATCATTAGAACTCTCCGAATGACATTTCTTATATGTAACATACTTTTGATTATTATGTCCTGATTACAGAGGAAATATAGGAGACTATTATTGTGGACGCGAATTGCCTCGGTGATTACGATGGTGCAACTTCTTGGGGCTGTTTTTCTTTTGTTCAGTGTCACCAATCTTTTGCATCGTGATACAGCATCAAGCAACTGTCTGAGAGGTAATATGGAATTGTAAGCGTGCCTTCTTGAAAATTTTGTCTTTCATGGGCATATTGTTTAAGCTTTTACATGCTTTATTTTCTCTGATTCCTTTGTTATGATGTTTCCATAATATGTGTCGACTGTTCTCCTTTTTCTTTTTGGTACTTTGAACACGACCATCAGTTTCGTGGATTCAAGTTTTCTTCAGATGTCAAAGATTGTTATTGGGTAGACTGGCATAGATGGCTGATTCTATGAACTATATCTTGCAGGGATTCTCTCAAATGGTTCAAGGTGGCAACGCAACATGCTTATTCTTTTTATGGTTATTACATCTTATGTGGCTCCAGTACAATGTTTTGCTGGAGCCGATGTCTTGAGATGGAGGTCTTTCTATGCAACGGAAGATAATGCATGGAGGGCACATTATAGGGAGGTATTTGATCATGGCATTCGTGAAGCTTTGTGCTGTCTGGGACGGGTCAAATACTTGTAGGCCTCTCTGCATATGTTGACCACAGGATTTGAATTGTTATTGAGATTGTTTAACCCGCTTTCTTTGTTATACTCTGTTTGCTCCGTAGGACTGTGCTAGAGGAAGATGAAGTTTGTTCTGTGGCACAGTTACTTGGTGATCTTGTCACTTACCGTGCATCTGGAACAGGTCATTTGGAGCTCTTGGCAGGTTCGTGCTGATATAGGGGGTCTGTGTACTTTACTTTTACGCACTCTTTATTTGATGCATGTAATACAATTCACCATTCTATAGGAAGTGTGAGAATCTGAGTACCCAACCTAAAATCTTAAGACAAGTAGTAGAATGATGCAAGACCTTAAAATCCTTTTGGATGCCCTTTTATACTCGACGTGGGACATGAAAGGTTCTTAATAAATAGAGCTGTTATAATATTGTATTATGTAGTCTAACATCTCTACCAAATCATGCTGGTTGGACATGTACCTGGAGAAGCGTATCCCTAATTTCCAAAGTCATGAAGATACCTCCTCAGTTTGTTATGTGCATCCTTGTGCTAGCATATCTGACAGTAGGGGTGATATAGAAACAGAAACAAAATAATCATGGGCTTTAACTCGCCCCCAAACCTTCGTTCACCCCAAAAAAGCAAAAGGGACATAGTATTATCTACGCTTACCACAACTAGTTTAGGATGTTTGGATGCTGCAGTTGTTTCTAGAAGTAGGAATTCAGATGTTCTGACTGATTTCTACAAGGAAAAGGTGGTATTGATTTAAAAATAGTTATATAAAAAGTCACAAAGTTTCATGCTGGAAATAAAATGCAGAAGAATAAAAAGGTAATTTGAAATCCTTACAGATTTTAATTGCAGGGGGAGCTAAGAGGAGAATTCTTATTCAATTGACATGATCAACGTTTTCCTTATTGTTTTGCGCATTTTGTTCAGTACAGTTCTCATCCAAAATTACAG
Source organism: Lycium ferocissimum (assembly GCF_029784015.1). Lineage (NCBI taxonomy): Eukaryota > Viridiplantae > Streptophyta > Magnoliopsida > Solanales > Solanaceae > Lycium > Lycium ferocissimum. Next base: position 558,039 of record NC_081342.1, on the reverse strand, counting down.
TAAAAATGATAGTGATGAATGCTAGAAGTGCTTTAAGTATTGTATTTGTTTTCTATTTCCTCGATTTGTAAGTATTCACTTTGAAAACAAGCTTACCTCTTTCTGTCAGTAAGGTAAAAGAAAATGATCTCTTCTTGATATTCAGGACTAGCTTTATTGCAGAATCCTCGTTCCTTCTCTAAATCGTATGAAGAGTCAATGGTTGTACCCTTGGAAAGGATGCGCGAGGCTGCTTTCTATCATCCATTTGCTGAAGCAGCCTACACGGTATGACAACAAGGCATTTTAATTTGACTTGATTCTCGTTTTGCTTATTTTGATGTGGAATGGTCAATTGCAGGGTCTATTACTTGATATAGGAAGAAATCCTGTACTTTTTTCTTGTTCATGGCTCTATAGGCAAGGGATTCTTGCTCCCTGGCTTTGGAACAGGTCAGACACCCACTGGTTTATCTTGGTTGTAGATCAGCAACTTTGGATTGTTATAGCATGTAACAGCATTGGCTTTTTATAGTTGGAAACAAAGGGCTTCAGTGGAAAAAAATAGAAGTGTATTTGGCTTCAAGTCATAAGTTTGCATATGGATGGATAATACATGGGAACCAAAGGCAACTTACCAGTTCTCAAAAAAAAAAAAAAAAAAAATTACATGGGAACAAAAGGTCGAGAATAAATGGACTCCTATATGAGTTGACAGGATGTAAGAACTGAAATATGGCATATTAGATTCTCTTAACATTTTGATTTTACTGTTTAATGGGAGGAGAATCGAGCTTTGTAGTATGGGGATGAAACAAACAAATGATTGTTCCCTTAAATAGACCATATACAGGCTCCAATTCTTGCTAGTAAAAAAAGTAATAATCTTCAGATCACCTCTAAGAGCTTTGGCTTAAAGGAATTAGCCTTCTTAAACCTGAAAGATCTTGAGAAACGTTAAGATGCTCATCACTCTTTGCTCTTAAGTATCCTAGAGTATCAGACATACATACACAGTACGACCCTTGGTGCATGATAACTGCTTGCTCCACTCAGGAAACTTCAAATGTATGTCTAGTCTTGTACTGGTGGCCAGCAACTGATATTAGACATAAAAGGATAAAGTGGAATTACCTTGGTTCATGTAGCTTTCTTTATTTATGTTCAGATACCTGATAATTTAAGACCCAGCACAATCAAATGAAGGTTCCTGCTAAGGATTATTGACTTCTTTAAATCTGCTTCCTTAGAGGATCCCAAACCCTAATCTCTATGGCACTTCGGCATTTTCAAACTGTTGTTTGGTTCTTCGTATGGGTGCTTGATTCTTCTTTTTCCTTTTGGAATCAAAATCTATTGATGTAGGCGCCCTTTACTAGAAGGTGACAACTGGTGGCGAGGTCATGCAGCAGCCTTCTTGAAACACGTTCATTTGTCAGCACATATGCTCAGAAAAGGGCGTGTTAATCAAGTAAGTCTAGCTTTAGATTCGTAGGCTATTTTAGGCTGCACATGTTTTGCGATGACATTCCTAAGCTCTGATCACTGATCACCTAACCATCCAGGTGTGTGGTGTTAATAGACATGAGTGTAATATTATTTTCTGATTGTACGAGCTACCTATGTAATAGCACTACCAGATTCTGATAATAAACAGTAAATCACGAACTTTTGTCCGCTTATCTATTTCGTTCTATGTTTGTAAGGACATATTGAAACCATGCAATTGCCTAACCACGTGAACTATATTTTGATGTCTAAGCTATTTATAAACCGTATGAAGTTTGAACTGTCAGATTGTCATTTCATAAGGCCTGTAATTTCATAAGTTTGAATTAGTTGAAGACTTTGATTCTAATTTTGAAAAGCGACCACTTTGTAGTATGAGGCGATTCAAGGTGGGGTGATTGCTCTGGGGGTAACAATGCAACTTCATTGAAGTGCATGCTTAGACAGGAGAAAGTCAAAGCTTGAAGATAGAAAAACATTATGTCATTAGTAAGGCCATCTTATCATAAATGCGGGGACAAACGTTGTGGCACTAAGACCATCAGACTATAAATACCGATTATTAGAGAAATTATGACTTTGAACTGACACGTGACACTGCAACTCCGCTCCGGTTGATTGCAGACTTCTCTCCAGTCTTTGACAGCCTTGACGCTACTTCTCTTCTTCTTCTTGCCCTCCAACTAGCTTTCTGTCTTTTAGTTTCCATCTTAGCTCTTCTACGTTATTGAATTCCAGGCAACAATTCCTATACATCTCTCAAAAGTTTGCCATGTCTTTTTCTTTTTTTAATTTATATTTTGAATCAAGTGAAACCATGAGTACTTTAAATATCTTATTTCGGAATTTTTTTTTTTGGAGGGGGGGGGGGCGGGGGGGGGGGGGAGAAATAGGTTTTGTACCCTTGTGTTTCCTTATATTATCGTCTTTAATTTTTCTTATCCAAAAAAGAGATATTGTCTTTCGTTTTAAAAAAAATAACAACTTCCATATCTCTGTTTCAGGGGAAGTGTAAAGCAGCATATTTTATTGTGGTTTTGCATAATGTGAAATCCGTTGTAATTGCTGTAAGGGGAACTGAGACCCCTGAAGACCTCATAACTGATGGTTTAGGCAGGGAATGCTGCCTTACTGAAGAAGAATTAGATAGCCTGCTAAAGTAATCTTTCTCTCTCCCTCTCTCTCTCTCTCTATATATCTATCTATCTATCTATCTATCTATCTATCTTTCTATCTCCTCTACACTCATTTGGTCCTTGTTACATATGCACTTGCACTTAAATCTGCTTCTGGCGTCACTCTCAGACATCCTTTGACTGCTTTCTTTTTTGACATTACATCTTTGCATATCTCTTTGGTATTCCACCTGTGCTTTTTAAATACTTCTTGATTAGTGATAAGAATCGGGTTACTTGAACAAAACAAGATTATAATGCGGAAGCAAAAATATGAAGATTAAAGACAAGAATATAAAGATAGGCGAAATTCAAGAATAAAATCCCCAAATTTCAAGATTAAGTGATAAGAACCCTAATTGGTCTTAGTATTCAAAATTAGCGGATTAAGACTAATTAAGATACTAATAGAGTCAATTCAAGAACTTATATCAAAAGGTGATCTAGACCCTATTTCGAAGAAATTAGAGACAATAATTAGTATAAGAGTAATTACCTTCTTTAATTTACGAATAAGAACCAAAGATATCAGTACGAATTAATCTTACCTCTTAAAAAGAATCGTTCTTATAAGGTTGCAAGATAAATCCAAAGTAGCCACGCACAAAGGTGTAAAGTAGAGAAACTCTCAATAATAATAATATTTGTCTAATGAAAATAACAAAATCCACCCCTATATATAGGGGAAACTTATCCCAAATAGAATGGGATTAGAATATACTTTTATGGAAATAATTAAATAATAAAACCTAATTAGGATTAAACTAGGAAATCCTAAAACTAGGAAACCTTAAACTAGGAAAGCATATAAAATATTGTCAAACTTGTTCCTAAAGAAATAAAGGAAAAGTCAACCAAAGAGCCCATGTTTGGGCGTGACTTTCAGCCCAAATTTGGGCGTGCAAATCAGCCCTTAATTGCATGCAAATCAGCCCCCTCTTTGGGCTCTTCTTTTGGGCTTCTTGTGGGCCTAAATCTTCCTTGTTTCGTACTTGGACTTGGATCATGAAATACGTGTAGTACTTAGTCCACTCCTCGCTATAGTTCTTGAGCTTATTCTTGGGCTCTTCTTTGGACGATAAGCATCTTTTGATTTCACATTTAAGCCCGTCAAACTTTAATGGATGTACGCTACCGTGGATGCTATCATTCCCTCTTCTTGAAAACAATTCGTCCTCGAATTTGAATCTCTTAAAATCAAGTAGACTTCCATTAGTAAGCAACATTCATTAATCGAAAGTAACAATGGTAGCAACAAAACAAGATAGTGACCATGTGTCCACTTAACCCAATTAATCCTAGCATGTATAAATACACCCCTATAAAGTACGTGAATGTCATCATCCCAATAGAAAATTTTCCTACTTATATAAGCACCACAAAAATTACGTCTATATGTTCTAAGGAATGATACATGCCTTGCCAATTTAGTTCTATCAATAAAGTCTTCCAACGGGCATGATAAAGACGACACAAGACCCCTAAAGCATGCTTCAAATTGAACACTTTTATGATGTATCCAAGCATCCTTAATTTACATTCTACATAAAAGCCATTCACATAAGCACAAGAGTTTTCAACAGAAAAACCATTAAATTTCAAAACAAAATGTCCATTAAAGAAAGTTAGAAGAACCATTAAATTTCAAAACAAAATGTCCATTTTCAATCTTATTGGGATCATCACAAATAATATTTTCAATCTTATTGAATTCTAAGTAATTGCTCAAATTCTCAAACAAGAAATCATGGATACGTTCAACAAAAAGTATTTGAAACAGTAGCATAATAATCATCTATCTCCTTATCAGTAGTATAGAACTTGTTAAGCTCACAATTAGCAATATTGCTAATACTTGAAGAATTATGTCTCATCATGCGTAAAAAATCATATTCCAACAAGTTATCACATGAAAACTCATTTGACACTAGAATAAGAGAAGAATCATCTAACTCACTAGCAAGCCTACAAACATTATGTCTTTTTTCAAAGTGAGAATCCACAAATAACAACGTCACGCTCAATTTTAAAAAGAACAAATTACTCTTATGTGAACTTAGAGGTTATAGTTAATGACTTGTTATATAGCAAAATAGCAGCATCCTCAAAAATTAATAAAGTCATTAACATAAGAAATTAGAGCGTAGTTCATTACCTCTTAAAGACCTCAGTGTTCAGAATTCAAGAGTGTGAATAAACCAATTATACATACCATACTTGGTCTTGAAGCAAAGAAATAATATCACCTGCGTTTTTTCTTGTTCATTGGTATTAGATTCTGACAACTTTATCCTTTCCTCATCAACACTTTAGAGATGTGTAGTTTTGACCACGTTGGGATTAGTTTCATCCAACGATGGTTTTACAATGCAAACTTTTCGTAAGTACCTACGAGAGTCAAAACTCGGAAAAAGAAGTAGGAATGTTAGAGTTAGAAATAATCTCACTCAAACTCTCTTGTTTTTCTCTCTCAATCTCACGACTATCCCTCTCCTTTTCTCTTTCATTATCATCTCTCTTTTTTTTCTCTCAAGCACACTTTTTCTCACTTGACATCCCACTCTCTTCACACAACACAACCTCCTTTTCCTCGGGAGATGTCAACACGCACTCCTTACTTTCTCGTTCTTTTCTCTCTCAAAAATTTGTTACTTCGCTCACACGTTTCGATCTTCATAAACTTCACGGAGGTAAAGGTGCAAGTATATGTTTTCTTATTTAGCTCGAAAAAAATTCTATAAAGACTAATTCCTATTAAACAACCGTAGGCGTTCCCAAGCATGATATGACAATCTTGCGTTGAATTACATCACAAAGAACATTATCGAATACTTTCCAATGGCGAAAGAAATTACGCATTGCTTTGTCACCTTAAGTTATCAAAATCATTCAACCATTTTTTATAAATTTGTGCTTGATGCATGTAAGTTTCTTCACCACGTATGAACTACCACATTAGCACCACTTGCATTATCAATAAAAGCAAAGTCTACCATTTTATCCCACACCTTGTATGAAAAATATTTTCCCTCCTTAAATCAGCTACATTGACATTCATATCCTCCATCATGTGGTCATCATACCGGATTTTTAGCTAAGTTGGTGTCGTTTTGAGTTCCTTCAATTTCTTACATGTGTTTGAGACATCTCAAGAAAATATCAAAGAAACAAGTATCTCAATTTGGCTCTTTTTCTCTCTCTTGATCTTACCCTCTCTTGCCTTTTCCACTCAAATTACTACCTTTGGTTGGATCCTTTAGGATTTATATATAAACCCTATTAGTAACAATAAGTAAGATTTAGAAAGAAAAATAATTTACCAACTCAAAATTGGGGATTGATGAAACAAGAAAAAAAGACTAATTTATAATTAAAAAGAAAATTCAAATTTCCCTGATTTTGATTTTCCTTCTTAAGTTGCAGAAACACATCAAAACCCAAGTTTCTTGATAATAAATTCTCCTAGCAATTGACTTTTTTCTTTCTTTTTTTTTTTTTTTTTTTTAATTTTATTTTTTTTTTCTTGCTGGGTGTAAAGCTTACCTTTAAGCAACTACAATTAAAAAAAAAGAAATTTTCGTTTTTTTTTTTTTTTTTTTTATTTAAACTCCCCAAGATTATCAAGAACGAACCTCCACCCATACCAACGATAAGAATCTAAGTTACTGAACAAAACAAGATTATAATGCGGAAGCAAAATATGAAGATTAAAGACAAGAAATAAAGACCGAAATTCAAGAATAAAATCCCCAAATTTCAAGATTAAGTGATAAGAACCCTAATTGGTCTTAATATTCAAAATTAGCGGATTAAGACTAATTAAGATACTAATAGAGTCAATTCAAGAACTTATATCAAAAGGTGATCTAGACCCACATTTGAAGAAATTAGAGACAATAATTAGTATAAGAAAGTAATTACCTTCTTTAATTTACGAATAAGAACCAAAGATCTTCTGCGAATTAATCTTACCTCTTAAAAGAATCGTTCTTATAAGGTTGCAAGATAAATCCAAAGTAGCCACGCACAAAGGTGTAAGTAGAGAAACTCTCAATAATAATAATATTTGTCTAATGAAAATAACAAAATCCACCCCTATATATAGGGAAACTTATCCCAAATAAAGATGGGATTAGAATATATTTTTATGGAAATAATTAAATAATAAAACCTAATTAGGATTAAACTAGGAAATCCTAAAACTAGGAAACCTTAAACTAGGAAAGCATATAAAATATTGTCAAACTTGTTCCTAAAGAAATAAAGGAAAAGTCAACCAAAGAGCCCATGTTTGGGCGTGACTTTCAGCCCAAATTTAAATACAAATCCATCCCAGTGTGCAAATCAGCCCCCTCTTTTCTTTTTTACTAAATCTTCCTTGTTTAGGTACTTGGACTTGGATGATAAATACGAAAGTACTTAGTCCATCCTCGTTTTTTTCTTGTTCGTTGACGATATTAGATTCACACACTTTATCCTCAAACTTTAATGGATGTACGCTACGCTATCATGTATCTCTTTCGAAAACAATTCGTCCTCGAATTTGAATCTTTTGACCATTAGTAAGCAGGATTAGTTTAATCGAAAGTAACAATGGTAGCAACAAAACAAAGAAACCATGTTCCAATTAATCAGCATGTATAAAGTACATGTGAATGTCAAATAGAAAATTTTCCTACTTATATAAGAAATTACGAAGTTCTAGGAATGATACATTAGCCAATTTAGTTCTATCAATAAAGTCTTTGACGGGCATGATAAAGACCTTTCAAACTAAAGCATGCTTCAATTGAACACTTTCTCTGATGTATCCAAGCATCCTTAATTACACCTCCCCAGATTCACATAAAAGCCAGTATAGAACTTTTAAGAAATTAGAAACCATTAAATTTCAAAACAAAGTCATTAAATCCTCATCGGGATCATCTCTAATATTTTCAATCTTTTTTCTCAAATTCTCAAACAAGAAATCATGGATACGTTCAACAAAAGTCTTGAACACTAGTAGCATAATAACTATCTATCTCCTTATCACTTATAGAACCTGTTAAGCTCACTAGCAATATTGCTAATACTTGAAGAATTATGTCATCATGCGTAAAAAATCATATTCCAACAAGTTATCACATGAAAACTCATTTGACACTGAATAAGAAAGAAGAATCATCTAACTCACAAACATTATGTCTTTTTTCAACAGCGAGAATCCACAAATAACAACGTCGCTCAATTTTAAAAGAGAACAAATTACTCTTGAACTTAGAGGTTATAGTTAATGACTTGTTATATAGCAAAAATAAAGATCCTCAAAATTAATAAAGTAAACATAAGAAAGAGCATGTTTTCATTACCTTTAAAAGACCTCAGTGTTCTAGAAAGTGTGAATAAACCAATTATACATACCATACTTGGTCTTGCTTAAAGAAAGAAATAATATCACCTCGTTTTTTCTTGTTCGTTGGTATTAGATTCACAACTTTATCAACCATGGGCCCTATGAGATGTGTAGTTTTGACCACATTAGGATTAGTTTCATCCAATGATGGTTTTACAATGCAAACTTTCCCGTTGGAATTAGTCAAGGTCAAAAAAAGAAGTAGAACATAGAAATAATCTCACTCAAACTCTCTTGTTTTCTCTCTCTCAATCTCACGACTATCCCTCTCTTTTCTATTTCATTATCATCTCTCTTTTCTTTTCTCTCACACTTTTTTCTCGACTTGACATCCCACTCTCTTCACACAACACATTGCCTCCTTTTTCCTAGGAGTAGTGTGCTTGATGTTCTTTTCTCTCTCAAAAAATTTCATTGCTTCGCTCACGCGTTCGATCTTCATAAACTTCTGGAGGTAAAGGTGCAAGTATATGTTTTCTTCTATTTAGCTCAAGAAACTCTCTATTCTTCCATGAATTGCATTCCTATTAAACAACCATACGGGCGTTGCATGATATGACAATCAATAATCACAAAGAACATTATCCGTTTATCCCGATAAAAAAATTTATCGTTTTGTCACCTTAAGTTCATCAAAATCATTCAACCATTGCGACATTATAAGGAATGATGTAAGTTCAACTTCTCCACCACGTATGAACTCACCACATTCACGTGCATTATCAATAATCATTGAGCAAAGTCTCATTTATCCTCATGAAAAATATTTTCCCTCCTTAAATCGTACATCGACATTCATATCCTCCAATCGTGTGGTCATCATACGGGACACTTTAGCTAAGTTGGTGTCGTTTTGAGTTCCAGCTTCAATTTCCTTACTTGTTTGAGACATCTCAAGAAAATATCAAAGAAACAAGTATCTCTCAATTTAGCTCTTTTTCTCTCTCTATTGATCTTACCCTCTCTTGCCTTTTCCACTCAAATTACTACCTTTGGTTGGATCCTTTAGGATTTATATATAAACCCTATTAGTAACAACCTTTTAGAAGTAAGATTTAGAAAGAAAAATAATTTACCAACTCCCAGACGAATTGGGATTGATGAAACAAGAAAAAAGACTAATTTATGTAAAAAGAAAACTTCAAATTTCCCCTCTTCTTGATTTTCCTTCTTAACGTTGGAAACCAAGAAACACATCAAAACCCAAGTTTCTTGATAATAACTCAATTCTCTAGCAATTGACTTTTTTTTCTTTCTTTTTTTTTTTTTCTTTTTTTTTTAATTTTGGTTTTTTTTTCCTTCTTGCTGTGTAGCTTACCTTTAAGCAACTACAATTAAAATAAAAAAAGGAAATTTTTTTTTTTTTTTTTTTACGAAACTCCAAGATTATCAAGAACGGAACCTTGATAGCACGCTCCGATACCACTTGATAAGAATCGGGTTACTTGAACAAAACAAGATTATAATGCGGAAGCAAAAATATGAAGATTAAAGACAAGAATATAAAGATAGGCGAAATTCAAGAATAAAATCCCTAAATTTCAAGATTAAGTGATAAGAACCCTAATTGGTCTTAATATTCAAAATTAGCGGATTAAGACTAATTAAGATACTAATAGAGTCAATTCAAGAACTTATATCAAAAGGTGATCTAGACCCCTATTTCGAAGAAATTAGAGACAATAATTAGTATAAGAGTAATTACCTTCTTTAATTTACGAATAAGAACCAAAGATATCAAGTACGAATTAATCTTACCTCTTAAAAAGAATCGTTCTTATAAGGTTGCAAGATAAATCCAAAGTAGCCACGCACAAAGGTGTAAAGTAGAGAAACTCTCAATAATAATAATATTTGTCTAATGAAAATAACAAAATCCACCCCTATATATAGGGGAAACTTATCCCAAATAGAATGGGATTAGAATATACTTTTATGGAAATAATTAAATAATAAAACCTAATTAGGATTAAACTAGGAAATCCTAAAACTAGGAAACCTTAAACTAGGAAAGCATATAAAATATTGTCAAACTTGTTCCTAAAGAAATAAAGGAAAAGTCAACCAAAGAGCCCATGTTTGGGCGTGACTTTCAGCCCAAATTTGGGCGTGCAAATCAGCCCTTAATTGCATGCAAATCAGCCCCCTCTTTGGGCTCTTCTTTTGGGCTTCTTGTGGGCCTAAATCTTCCTTGTTTCGTACTTGGACTTGGATCATGAAATACGTGTAGTACTTAGTCCACTCCTCGCTATAGTTCTTGAGCTTATTCTTGGGCTCTTCTTTGACGATAAGCATCTTTTTGATTTCACATTTAAGCCCGTCAAACTTTAATGGATGTACGCTACCGTGGATGCTATCAATTAGGTACTTGTGACCATTAGAATTACCTTGCAAGTTCCCAACTGCTATGACTCCTGGATAAATGTTTTTGTATTACCACCTCTCAACAGTTGCCCTTTTTCTCATGTCCGACTTTTAGGTTTTCGCAGATCATGGACACTTAGACTTGAAAAATAAAAAACCATACCATCTTTAAATTCTCTTCTTTTGCTTTATATGCAACATCATACTTATGGAGCTTCATTTAGATTCTCTTTCTATCTTCATTTCTCTTTTGTTTTTCCTCTTGTTTGGACTTGCGGAAGGATGTTTCCGCATCATGGTAATCGAATAGAAAATTGAAAAGGCTATCGATGACTCTGGAAGGAAGAAATAGTGCTAATATGTATAAACTCACTAGAAACAAAAGATTCTAAGGTACATACAGTTTTTTTTTTCTTTTTATAAGGATTCTAAGGTACACACAGTTAAAAAGCTATTAAAGGAACAATCTAATGGCTCTGCACCAAGCAAGGTCATTCATCGCCTAAACTTGTCTTTAGAGATCCAAGTATCTAGATTGAGCCTAAGTACTATACTTATTACTTCTGAAGAATTCTCCTTTACTTTGTGACAAGAACTTCGGAAGAATTTTGTTTGGCTGGATTTCATTTAGAGTAAAAGAAAGTATACATGTCTCAAAAAATGCTACGCATATACTGCCACAATCTTCCTAGTATTGAAGTTGTTGAGTATATTGTTGTCCCACATGGTAGTGTAAATACTTCCAAATGGTGTAAAAAGGTTTTAGGCCCACTCCATCATCTCATCTATAATTGAATGGATTGGATGATCAACTTCTTTTATATGGTATTAGAGCTGCTCCACGTGTAATTTCGAACGATGGTGGGGCAAACCTCAGTAAAGATGTTTAGTCCCTAGGGAGATTGTCAGTGTATATAATACCCTGGGTGATTCCATGTCCACAAGACACAAAAGTGATGTTACACATGAGGAAACATGCCTTAGATCCCTGTGATGCGTTTTAGAGCTGTGTGGACCTATGTCCAAAATGGACAATATCACTAGTACTCTGTTAAAACTTGAACAGAGCCAACCAATGATAAGCTAGTGTTCGTTCCAGTAAGTTCGCACTAAAATTCACGTGTGAACCTTAAGATAGAGTTATATGTGCAAGAGAGTATTGAGTATATTATTGTTTGTAAGTTGCGTAAAGAATTCCAAATGATTAAAAAAGATCTTGGGCCACTCCATCAATTATCTTAAGATCTTGCATTGGATGTTTCGGTTCTTTCATTGTACCGAGAATGGAGGAGATGTTACAGTCCCGCATTGTTTAAGTGTATAGGATGTAGTAAAGCTAACTTTTGGAGTTGAGTTGGGTCCATAGTCCATATTCTCTAATAAAGCAATGTTATATAAAGTGGAAATGATATACACCATAGTAACACATTATAGTGTTCAACCTAAAGCTAAAACCATAAAAATGAAGTGGGTTGAGAACCATGAGGTCTCAGGTTCAAATCCCAATGGAGGCAAAAAACACTAGTTGATTTCTTCCCAGCCTTGGTGGATAGAGATACCTGTTTCCTGTGCTGGTGGGAGGTAGTAGGTACCTCGTGGAATTAGTCGAGGTGTAGGTAAGCTGGCCCAGACACCACAATTATAAAAAAAAAAAACCATAAAAAATAAGGAAAAATGATCTACACCCACATAAGAGATTTACTGGGTTAGATTGAGGAACCAAGAAGAGATTGAACATTCGTTGTAGCAATATTATGTGATTTTCTCGTTTTGCTCCGATTACTGCCTAAATTTGCCGTTCTTGGTTTCTGCATAGCATATAAGCAGCAGTATTTGACTACACTGTTTTTTTTTTTCTTTTTTTAATGCATCATTCTCTTTCAGTGGCAATCATTTTGACCCATGCATTCGTCAAAGAGTGGTTTCATCCACACCACACCATGCACACTCTGGAGTAGTTGAGGCCGCACGTGATCTTTACATGCAAGTAGATGGAAATTCTGGAGATGGTACAGTGCTTTGTTTTCGGGATTATGTAATGCTTGTATCTATTTATTTTTGACCTGAAATCATGCGTAGCATCTAGTTAAATGCTGAGATGAGTTATTAGTGCTAGAATTGCAGGTTGACATGTTTGATATGAAGGAGTGTATATAAGGCCCTTATATACGTGGCAAAGAGGAACCCACTTAATTTTTTTTTTTTTTTTTTTTTTTTTGATTTTTTGAGTTTTTTTTAATATATATATTTTTTTGGTTTAAAAAAGAGGAACCCACTTAAGGTTTTAACTTTACCAGTAAAAAAAAAAAAAGGGCCCTTATATAAGGTTGCCACAGCTTGGCTTTACCTCTTTAGCTATCATCGTACTCCAACAAACTTATGAAGTGAATTGATTTATCTTTCCCCTTCGAATTAAACCTCCGCATCTGCTATGATATTTTGTAAAAATATGTGTGCTTTGTCTATATCAGGTGGATTTCTCTCCTCATTGCTGGGAGTAGGATGTGAGTGTGAGGGATATGGTGTGCGAATAGTGGGGCATTCCCTTGGAGGAGCTATTGCTGCTTTACTAGGAATGAAGGTATTCATTTGTCTAATGAAATGCATTCCTGGAACTTTTCTGTCATGTCTGGCCGCTCTTTGTAGAGGACATGCATGCCGTTTTCTCTCTCTCCCCTCTCCTCCCCCACCCCCCTCCCTGCTCTTCCTTTTGGTGAAACTTGTCCAAAGAACAAAAGAAAAAATGTGTGATAATTGTATTTTTTTTGTGTCGGTGTCACTTTTGCTTCATAAGCATCTGGATTCAGAATAATAGAGGGTGATTGAATCAAATTCACTTGTTTGTTTATCTAGCTGATGATTTTCTTTGTTAAAATCACATTCTCACATTCTTACACTGGTAAAGCTTTTCAACCAAATATATTATTCTGATATTTTAATGGATAGTATCATCTCCAATAAATATGCTATCAATAGATTTCATCAGCTATCCGTGGGGTATGATCTGAACTGGACTACATATCTTTAAAATATATATACTTGAACGTGCAAGACCATCTATTAGAAAACACAGTTTCTTTATTGGGTAACTGAATTGCTGATTAATGCACCCCTGATTTTAATAGACTCATTTTGTGTAAACAGTGGCGGATTAGTTCAAGCACAGAAAAAAGTATTTTATTGTTAGATTGTCTGGATTACATAACTAGACAATCCCTAGTTATGTAAAGATTTGTGAAGTTCATCTCCGTACTTTGAATTTTGTAATGGTCACTTTGATCTCCATCTATTACCAATCAGTTATTTTCTTAATTGATATAAATTTCTGGAGTTACTACATCTAGCCTATTTATAAATCAAATTACTATATTTTGTTGAGCAGCTACGCAAACAGTATCCAGATTTACACGTCTACACATATGGTGCTCTCCCATGTGTGGGTCTGGTGGTAGCAGATGTTTGTTCAGAATTCATTACCAGGTATTTTCAGTGTGTTATTATCTCTGCCACAACTGAGTGTTGCTGCTCATATGCTATTAAATTAACTTCCATTTTTATTTTAACATCTTCCAGCATTGTAAACAATGATGAATTTTCAGCGCGCCTTTCAGTAGCATCAATTATGAGACTTCAAGCAGCTGCACTTAAGGCACTATCAGAAGATGGCACTGTTGATATTACAACAATTCTTAAACTTGCTCATCACTTTACTTCACTGACTATCTGTCAGAAAAGCATGAACGATGGAGAATCGTCAGTTAATTCTTTGTCAAGTTGTACAAACCAAATCAACCATAGCCAGCTTGAAAATGGTACTACTGGACTTTTGAATTTGCCGTGTGAATACATGCCTCATTTAATCATGTTGTTTCTAGTTAACTGTATTTGTCTGCAGTTTCTTCTATTTGTAACTATTTCACTTTTTCATGCAAAAGTGCTACTATTTCTGCAGGATTGGCTAAGCATGAACCAGGATCCTCTGTTTTGCATGACTTAGATACAGATCTTAGCTCTGATGATAAAATCGGTTCAACTGATTCATCAAATCGTTTCAACAGTCCTTTCAATTGCTCCACTTCTGGTTCAAGTCCATTTGGTGATCCTTTAACCGAATTTATGGAGGCTGTTCCATCTTCCCAAAATAAGTCATCATTGAGTATCCCGGAGTTGTATTTACCTGGTCTTGTTATCCATATTGTGCCACAGAAGGATGGCCTTCATCAACCCTTGTGGAAACGCTTGAGAACTTGGGAGAGAAGCTGCAGGTTTAGGGCATATGTAGCGAAAAGAGAAGCATTTAAAGATATAATAGTATCACCATACATGTTCCTGGACCATCTACCTTGGAGGTATTTAAATTAGCATTCCTTTTCCAGAATAGATTTTCCATAGACATACTAATATCTACTTCTTCAGATGTCAGAATGCACTGGAAAATATACTTAAGACTGGAAAACTTAAAGCTCCAGACGATGCATCTGAAATTGTGTGATTGCTGACAGCAAGGTCAGTTGTCACGTCATCAAATTTGTAGTCCTTGACATGATCTTTTTAATGGTTTATCCTTCTCTTTTACTTCTATTGTATTTTTGATTGGAACATTTTATTTTTTGTTTCACAAAGAGAATGCCAATTCACTCCACGTGGTTCTTGAACAAGCATTGTACTAGTCTGGCAACCTAGATATAGTCTGGCAACCTAGATATCATTGGGAAGAACTGATTCATAAACATGACCATGACAATTAAATGAACAAGCATTTACTTCCGAGGATGTAACCAGATCAACAGAAGCATGTTTATCGTCACTTTTCCTGACTAAGAATGCGATGTATATTATCGTTGCATAAGTTGTTTCTTTCTCTTAGGTGATTCACAACCTCAGAAGAGCCTGCATCCAGAACTGCTTCGCAACAAGTCAGCTTAATCATTTTATGTGTCTTAATTGTATAAGCACTTTGTTACTGCAGAATGATTCCTTAAATTTTGTGAGTTCACTTAAAAGTGACCAATCTTGTCATCTCTTTTCTTTTTAACTTTGAAAGGATGAACAAACTTTGATAAAAGGACATGAGATTATCACAAAGTATGGATTTTGTCATTGTGAAATTGAAAGCTTCAGCCTATGATACGCTTTTTGTGTATATAAACAAACAGTATCATTTGTAACTCTTATTGTGAGAAAGATTATCATTTGTAACTCTTATGTGAAGTCCAAGTTTCTTTAGCGTCTAAAGTTCCTGACTTCCTGTGCTAGCACTTGGAATGGTATCAAATGTTTGTTTGGACTTTGGTCGATAGAAAAAATGAAATGACGACAAAATTTTTAAAAGTAATCTCACTTCTCTAATCATATCATTTTAATTTTAACTAAACAATAAATGATCAGCGAAAAGCTAGCGACTTACAGATCCTAACAATGTAAGCTTAGGATCATGATATAAAATAATAATTTCCTCAGAACTTATCTTTTAGAATGTAATTATTTTCAAAAATTCATATCACACTCGTTTTGATTCGCCTTATGGGCATATTATGTTAAAGCGACAACTACCATTTTTAGTTCCGCTATTTTAAATAAAAACCTCGAAAGACCTTTCTTGCGTTTGCCCTTCATTCTTCACATTAGCTATATCATCTTCCTTGCGTACTGATTTGCTATTTCTTTGGATGAAATCTATGGTGATAAATATTGCATAAACTATAGTATAAAATGATGATGAGAAATATTAAAATCCTTGTAATATTGAACCTAATTACTTGGTACCATGATTATTCTTAAGTTTTATACACGCTTCAAATTGGTTACAACTGCTGTTGTTTCTTTCTTCTTCTCCCAAGAGCAAAGAAAGCCAGTTATCTAATGAGAAAGATAAGCAAATAACAAATTTTTTGTCAGATTTCAAACTAAAGACCAGTGACCTTGACGCCACTAGTTTCTGCCAAGTACCTTAGCTTCGGATTTGCAATGCCCCACTAATGCCGTATTCTTCTGTGATAGAGATTACTTAAAAGTATGATTGAATTTCATAAAACATTGTTATGGTATTTACATTTGAAAAAAGAAGGAACCACAAAATATCTTCAGCTCCTTTTTTACTTCATTTCTAAGTTGTCATATTTTTCTCAAAGTTTTGTGCATGTTAGTCTAGTGGTCATGAAAGATTTGCATGTCAAGTTAAAATTATGCATATGCAGGCGCAGACGTATACACACCACCATGTATGTTTTCAAATGGATAACTGGTAGTACTTCCTATGCTATGTAAAGATTTCATATATGCCTACATGGTGTTATTGAGAATACTTACGTGAGGAGGATTTTGGTTTGCTCGAGCTAGGTGGGATTCTAAATTAGTTGCATATAAACATTATGTTACTTCCTATGTATATATTGACCAAATTTGGGACCCATTTGTTGAATCTTCTCCCTACACAAAACTCATCAACGTGAAAAAGAATGCATAGACCCGTTTAAAAACATTTTAATGTTTCATTTGTAGTAGACAAAAACAAAAGAAAGGCGTTGGAGTCGTTAGTCAACTGTACAAACTGTAACACGTAACAAAGAAGTATTCTTCACCTTTAATCAAAGGTCTCGAGTTTAAGTCTTAAATATGAAACAAAATCGCGTTAGGAAGAGCTTTCCACTTAAAATCTTAAATAGGCCTTAAATAGTGCGAATATGAATTAGTCAGAACCCCAATCCAGATACTGGATCTTTGGGTAGGGAAAAAAACAAAGAAGAAAGAACAAGTGCTGCAGCCTAAGAAAAAATGGTTCATTCCTAATTTTCTTTAATAAGCGTTACTTAGTACATACACTAGTTGATGACTTGAGAATGAACACAAGAGGTATATTAGATATAAGGAGATTTAATTAGTCAACCATTTGAAATCAAAGCTTACTAGCTGATCGTGACAACTAAAAGAAAAAATAAAAAGAGAATATTTTCAGTCCAAACAGTTAACTTTTTGGAACATATGTCTGTTACATTAACTGAAACAACCTTTGACGTTTCATTAATAAAATTATTACGTCTATATATGTCAAATGAAATCCCGGTTCTCTATAATAACTGCAACTGAATGCAGCTATTATTTTGCAACGAAATGAAAGAAAAGTAATGACTACTAAATAACCGTCTTTTTAATGTTTCAATAATAAAGCCATTAATCTTTGTATTTGTTCGCCAGATCGACCTAATTTGGAAAGTGAATTATCCTACCATTTGCAACCAAAAACCGCACGCTAGGAATGGAAAATAACCATTAAACTGGGAGCTAGAGACCCTACATTATTTTATTATAACTTAGAAGTCAAGGATTCCGAATAGTGCATGCATACTTATTAACATTCACGGAGTTAATTTCAAGAAGAGTGACATTTATTTATATAAATTTTAGGAATAATTTAATTTTAAACTTTAAATTGTACCTCCCCTTACTACTTACATAATTAGCTAGAAAAATGTAAGGACATGTACGTTTAAGACGTGAATACAAAAATTCTTTTTAATTTTTTTTCTTAAACTCCCTATTCAGTCAAACAACTTCATATAGAGTCTGCGACCATACATACACCGGACACTTAGCCAAAGCCTATTGTTCAAGTGTTGGGAAGACGCTCTATATTGGAGAGAGTGTAACTTACTCTGTAAACTAGTCTTGGTAGGCGTTTGAACAAAAAACATGAGCTATTTGGAGATAAAAATAGTATTTCAAAAGAAGTATTTGAAAGTTTAAGTTGTGTTTGGACATGCATTTAGCTTGAAAAAATGTAGAAGTTTTGTGAGTGAAAGGAAATTTCACTTGAAAAGCTGGTCAAAACTACAATTTTAAACACAAAATTCATCTTCAATTTTCTTTTTTCAAAACATCTATCCAATATATAATGAAACGGTTTTTTGAAACAAAATTATGTCCAAACCAGAACTAGGTTTCTCACGTTACGTTCAAATCCATGAAAAAAAGGATATAAACTTTAATTTGACGAACAATCACATCAGAGTAGTTTCATGTCTTTTTCTTTCCTATACCTTTTCAAACAAATCAACATTTGAAATATCATTATCTAGGATCCAATAATGGGTGTTGTTTAGTATTTTAATTGCTAAAGGCACTTTTACTCAAATCTTGGATTTTGTCTGCTCTTGATTGTTGCCTTGTATCCTGTGCTAATTACATGCATATTAATATAATATCTCCATAATATAGCACTTACACTGTTCCGATGGCAGCAAGAGCCAACTGACATACCAGAGGTGGACAAGTGTGTTTGTGATATAATACGGGGACACTTAGTTAGTACATCTCAATTATTTCATCGGGTACATACTATTTATTGAGTAATTATTGTTTCCCAATTAATTTAGAAAAATGGAGAAAAATATTCACCTATATTATATTTTTGTTCGTCTTAGAATTTCAATCTTAATCTTCAAAATTTACATTTACTTCATTGACAACTAGCCTACACTGTATAGCCTTGTGATCATGCCCAACTCTAGTCCTAAAAAGGATAGCGGTCGCTGCAAATATAATCCGGTCTACAAGTCCAGAGTCGAATCCCACATAGAACTGACGTATGCTATAACTGTTCAGTATTACTAAAAAAATAAGTTCGAACAATATTCTGAATTATAAAGATTAAGATTTCTATTTTAAACTACTTAACTAATAAATAATAAAGCAGTAAAAATTGTCAATTAAAGAGGATGAAGTTGGAAACAAGATTAAGGAGGTCTAGGGTTATGATTTCCCCAATTATTGGAATCCCACTTACTACGTTAGCTGCAATCTCACCGATTTATTCTCTACGGATCATGAGCACTCAATTGACCGTAATTCTCTCTCGAGCAATTACAATAATTTACTAGACGTATTCTCTCGAACTACTCTAGCTAGCAATTTCTCACCGCTCACTATGACCATGTCAAAGCTTCGTTATCTCTAATCCCGCTTTTAAACCCACAGTTTTAATCTCTCATATACCTACGAGTGACGTTGTTCAACAACAACCTAAATATGCATTCTTTCTCAAGCAACACATAATAAATAGGCATGGTCAATCGATGGCCATTCAATCAACTGAAATAAGCATGTAGTTGAACAAGTAGAAAAATTCAACTGTTTAATTATATAAAAACATAACAAGGATTCATCCTACAAAAGGTTCCATCAAAACCCTAGATAAGGAATCTAGCTACTCATAATATTGTTTAAGAACATAGCATAGAATTCCATAACAAACAAGTAAAAGAATGGAAGAAATTGGGACTCTAAGCCGAATCCTGTCGCTTCCGCTCCGTGCTTGTTCTTGCCTCCAAAATAATGTGCTTATGTTCTGTGTTCGTCTTCTGTGCGTTTTCCCTCTTCAAAAATATGTCATTAGGGGCTTTTATATGACCTAGGTTTGTTTAGGAGATCATTTAAGCCCATCCAAATTCTGACAGGAAAAACTGAAGTCGCACGTCTATGGGCCTTTTTACGAGGAGGTTGACGAGCACCTTCTTGCCAATGTTCAGAAGTTGCATGTTATGGGGGAAGTTTTTGGCATGACTTTGTTGATTTGTGTTGCTGCCAACATCACTGGCATGAAGCGAGCAGGTTGACCTCCTTCCGTTCGCTTCAATTGTTCTTGCTTCGATTTCATGTCAATTCATTCATTTATGGCTCTTCCAATCCCAAGCACTTCCTACACACATAAAACACATAATAAGCTCAAAGTAACCCAATAATACATAAACCGCACAACGATAATCAAGATATGAGGCGATAATGTACTTGAAATATAGACTTTTTAGCCGAATATCACCTTGGTCAATGAAAAAAGAAATATTTTTTACAAGGATACAAGTTATGAAAGCTGTAGCAAGAAGTAAGCATTAAACTTCAAGAAATAGGTTAAACCTTTAAATGCTTATGAATAATTTATTCAGAATTCACTAAGCAAAAAAAATGCAATTTTCAGCCTATAAATTTAAAATTTTGAACGTCTTTAAATAAAGCCTGCATGTAATTTATCTAATCATATGATGTGCAAATTAATACATACTGATTCTCATTGTGGCAGGTATATATTTACACAGATGAATCAATATATATAATATATAGTTCAGATTGCACACTTAGTTCTGTAATTAATATTGGTCTCTTCACAAAATTCCCTTCAATCATCCGTTTAGTTTGACAAGTGAATTCAAAAGTTCTTTGATAATTCTACATCAACATCAATATTTGCTATGTGGTTGAAATTTGAATGGCCTGTGAATATTTTAATTGGAAGATGAAGTTAATTCCTTCCTTAATGTCAGATTTTTTTTTTTTCCCTTTCTAATCGTGTTACACGACAAAGAGATATGAATAACAGCTTCATTGAAGTCGGATTATCAAACTGAATTGTCACTTTCGAACGTGAAGCCCAGTGTTTAATTTCCTTTCTTAAATTGTCTTAAGATATTGAGTCTAGCTAAAATGTTCTTTTCAGAGTCAAAAATTAGTTTTAATTAGTTAGAGATTGAATCAGAAATCTCCAAATTCACATGGAATTCTAGAAACTAAACAAATTAATTGACTGCCATGCGTTTAAGAAGTACAAGTGCAACGTAGTAGGTTGGCCGGTATGTTTCCATTAATTGATGGACAATTATTATATGACTATACAGTAAAGAAGAAGAATTTCGCCAAGGACTATTCATATTTTTTTTTTCCTATTATACGAGGATAGAATTAAATTCACACTTATTATTCCAAACATTTTATAAATACTAGTACTAAATTATAAGCCATTGTAATAATTAATACTCCCTCTGGTCCAAAATAATTGACGTTTTAAGTTTGGACACATGGATTAAGAAACTTATTAACTCCTAAAAATTAGCAAAAGATGTTATAGACTAAAATACTCTTAATTACGATTTTCTTTTCTTTTTAGATTGACATAAGTATTATAAGGATATGGGAATGTATCAAGGGCAAATTAGGAAAGAGAAACTAAATAATTTCTTGATTTTATGAAACCTCAATTATTTTGGACCAACTTTGAGAGGCTAAAACTTTAATTATTTTGGACGGGAGGGAGTATATGCTAGCATTAGATATTGCATTTTACACATCGAGAATTAACATGAGCCGAAGAGCCACAGTTCATTACTACATATGTTAAAAATATAGACTATCATAAATTTCTAATAGCTTTTACAGTATAGTGTCGACTCCCCATTCTATATACTTTTCTTTAACTTCCAAATCCACACACTATTGCAAAACTTTTTTCGAATAGTACGTTGTAAATTTAATGAGATAGTCACATACTTTAATATGTTAGAGCAGGCGGAGATCTAGAGGTTCAAGTCTCATTGTCAAGTGATTCGCCACCAATTTTTATAAAAGAATTTACATGTGTCTCGCTCATGATTAACTTCCATTAGTAATGAAAAAAGGGGTGGAGTAATCAAGTCAGTACATGAAACTAAAGGACGTGCTAAAGATATAATTAAGTAAATAAAAATACGTCATCTCTCACAGCTTAAACTTTTAGATGAATTGGTAAAACACTTCAATAATTTATTATGAACTTCAAATTTATGTAATAAATAAGTAAGCCTTTTCAAAATGGACACAAAAACCTTTAAAAAATTGTAAAGTTAACACTCAGTAATCTCTATAACCTCATCATGATGATGAGATACAAGTCACATCAGCATATATATTAAATTCGGCAGTAAATATTTTTCAAAGCATTCTTTTATAGGGAATTAAAGACATTCGTTTTTGTTGTTCTAGCTACTTCGTCTGAACATGAAATTGGATGTTTCTTTGGTTTTTGAGTTTATAAATTGGGTCTCTTCTTACTTACTTATAAAAATAAAAATATTCAAATAAAGTATTCAGATCAAACTGTTTTAATAATGCTTCATCCGTACCAGAATCCAGATAAAATATTCATGTTAAAATGAAGCAATTACTCTCCTAGCACAAATGAGGAAAATGCAAAACTCAGAAGGGTACGTCTTGAGTTTAAGCGGGCTAATAGGAGAGTGGTTGATTTAATTTACTATTGGACTTAGTATTCGGCTAATGTCTAATGGATAGGACTAATATAAAAATATGAGTATTTGGTGAAAGGTATACTTAAAAGTTTTTTAAGCCCTTTACAATTTTTTTTAGTTTTATGATTTTTTACAAGAGATCTTCATTTTTTACATATAAGAAAACATACAAGAGATCTGAAAAGTCATTTTCTTCTATTCAAATTGTAAGAGGGCAAAAAATCTCATTTCCTCGAAAATTTCTCTAAATTTTGTTGAATCGCTTAATAAAGACCGCGGGATATAATCTTAAAGCCTTTGTTACACAAAGGTGGAGATATACTAAATTATAGATATCTGACTCGTTTACCTTCCTTGCCGAGTTGTGAGTCCAGTTCCTTGTACCTGCTCTGCAACATGTATAAATTGTTATAAATGAAACTAGCTGTATATGGTCAATCAAACACTAAAATTGAAATAAAACAATAACCTGGGGGTCGAAGGAGTATCTTTTTAATTTGCACATAAAGATTAAATCAAGAAAACTTGTAGGTGTATAATGCATCTGATCAGGTGCGGAGTGGTGGAGCCAGGGAATGAACTCTCTTTGCAAAAAAATTACATTATATATATACTGTCAAAATTATTTTTATGTATATATGGTAGACGTTGAATTCATTTAGCTTCTTCATATGTTTATTTCTTTATCTTCGAATCTTTTAATGAAAATTTTGGCTCAACCATCGCATCTGATCACAATTTTTTTTGTTATTTTGGGGATGAAAAAATTACATTAAAGTGGAGCAATTAGTACTAGTTGATATTAAAATTCAAATTTATGGTCAATCAAACACTAAAAAAATGAGGAAATGAAATCTCTTGGCCTCTTATAATTTGAATAGAAGAAAATGACCTTATAAAAGAATAAGTCAATAACCTAGGGATTGAAAGAAGATATTTTAATTTGTACATAAAGATTAAATCATTATAAGACTTGTAGCTGTATAATGCATCTGATCAGGGACTGAGCCGGGGATAAATGAACTCCTACGAGGGAAAATTACATCATATATATAAAGTTAAAAGTATTTTTATATATATATATATATATATTAGATATTGAATTCATTTGGTCATTTCATTATAATCTTTTTTCTTCTTAATGAAAAATGAAATTCTGACTCAACCATTGCATCTGATTACAACAGTTTTTGTTATTTTTGGGATGAAAAAAATTACATGTAAGTGGAGTACTGTAATTCGTAGTTGAATATTTAATTTCATTTGCATAAGACATCTTTTTCTAGATTTTTTTTTTCTACTAATCGTTATTGGGTTCGTTATGTTTCATTTGTAAAGAAACTACAAGTTTTAAAAAATATCATGAGTACATCTAAAACTCGTGTTGATATGTAAAATATATGGATTCATCTCCCTCAATCTTGGAAGAATGTTAAAATATATGGATTCATCTCCCTCAATCTTGGAAGAATGTTAAAATATAGAGCATGTTTTATAGATACATGAATATACTTGTTTCTTTGAGCCCAAACAGAAAGAAAGAAAGAAAATGAATATAGTGGTTTGAGTGATGGTGGGTCCATCCGCGTTGATTTCTTACGAGTAAACTCCTATACAGAATTCTCGCATCGGTAAAACTTTGTATCGTGTTGACAATTTTTTTTATTTACCATTATAAAATAATCTGAGGACAAAACTCGTGAGAAGTTAAATTTAGCAAATTTAAATCGTTATCCACGAAGGAAAACTAATTTGCCTATACCTGAAGTGCAATTGATGACAAATCTTCAATAATTATAAAAATAAGAGAAAACACATTCTTTAATTTATATCATAAAAGATACTTGAAAATTATAATCGTAAACCCCAGTGTAACATCAAAAGGAATGAATTAGGCTAATGCTATTTGTAGGGGTGTTCAAGGTTCGGTTTGGTCGGTTATTGATTAAAACTTCAATTTATCGTTTTTAAATGTCTAAAATCATAACCAAATCAATTTATCGGTTTGATTATTATCGGTTTGGTTCGATTTTTCTTTTAAATGTCTAAAACCATAACCAAACCAAATAAAATAATAATTACATTTTTTGATTATTATCATAGGAGCTTTTGGTTACAAACGATTTTTAAACATAAAGACTACCTAAAAAATTAAAATGAAAATATATGAAATAAAAAAACCTTGTGTAATATCCCAAACTTTGGGGCGGTACTTGCATTTTGCCCATTCTCCCATTTTATTAAAAAAACTTACGATGAAAGAAAACATTAAAAGTTAAAAAAGTTATGTTTTTTTTTTTGTTCAAACGATAACTTTTATTTATAGTATATATTAAGGTGTAGTATATTAACTAAAAACTAACTTAGTAGAACATCACGCACCATTTTTGTCATCTTAATACATTTACCTCGGAAATAAAGTAGAGCATAGGAGCTTTTAGTTGTTGTTACAAACATACATATTAATTAAACATAAAGACTACCTAAAATTAAAATGAAAATATATGAAATAAAAAAAACTTTGTGTAATGATCCCAAACTTTGGGGCAAGATTAATATGCATTTTGCCCTCAATTCTCCCATTTTATTAAAAAACGTTGTGTAATGATCCCAAACTTGAACAAAAAAAACATGTTTTTCTATCATTATCCCAAGGCTGAAAAAGGGTCTCGACTAAAAGGAGTTGTTTTTTTCTCGCTTTTTTAGGAGGATAACCCACTACTAGTAGCATTAGCCTAATTCATTCCCTTTGATATTACACTGGGGTTTACGATTTATAATTTTCAAGTATCTTTTATGATATAAATTAAAGAATGTGTTTTCTCTTATTTTTATAATTATTGAAGAAGTATATAGGCAAATTAGTTTTCCTTCGTGGATAACGATTTAAATTTGCTAAATTTAACTTCTCACAGTTTTGCCTCAGATTATTTTATAATGGTGTTCACCCGAACGAGAATTCGGGCAAAAAATTACTTAAAGCGTATATATAGTAAACCAAAAATCAAATTAATGATTAAAATAGAAAATATTTATAATTATTTATGAAAAACTAATATTATACATATAACTCGGTTTTTGAAAACCATAACGAACAAATACAAAAAACAAATGTCGGTTCTTTTTGATTCGGTTTGGTTAAATTTTATTTTTTCCCACCACCTACCCTACCCCCACCTACCCACCACCACCACCACTCAACCCCGACACCATTCACCACCCCCACCCTACCTCCCACCATCCACCTACCTTACCCCTAACCACCACGCACCAAACCCACCCCATCACCACCAACCCCACAACCCTCCGACCACCACCTAACCCCACCCCCCCCCCCCCCCCCCCCCCCCCCCCCTCAAAAAAAAAAAAAAAAAAAAAAACCACCACCTAATACGACTACAAAATTTCCATTATTACTAACAAACATAATTGTTTCATTTTTTATCAAATAGTATTTTTATTTTACTAAATTTGTATTTATTTTCTAATATTTAGTTACTTTCTTATTTGAATTGTATATTTATTATTTTTGAATAACTGCATTATGCACATTTAGATGTTGAAAAATAAACAGTCTTAATCATTTAGTGTTCAGATCTAGGGACAACATCTTAATCATTCAGACGTACGTCTTAATCTTAATGAAAACAAATGAGGCCTTAGTCACTTATTAGTTGCTAATCCATTCCCTCGATCCCCTTATGTAATGAGTTCCTTTTTCTTTGAAGACAAATTAATTTGGGTCATGGGTTGGTTTCACTGAACTTGCTCGATGTTTTCTTTTATTGTTTTTGTTTTATAAATTGGCTAAAGTAATGTAAGTTTTTTGTTTGGTATAATCATCAGGATACGGTATTCCCTGACTCAACTAATCCGGATTTATTTTACGTAGAGCTCATTAAAGAGAAGCATTATCTATTATCTCAGAAAGTCACTTTCTTTGTTGAAAACAATTGGAATCAAGAAAAAAGATAACTTTCTAAGAACAAAACTATTAGCTGAGTGACCATTTGAAAAATCAACTCAAAGATCTCATTCATTCCATCACACTCCTTAGTGGTAACGATCTAAATTTTCAAGTACGCAGTGAGGCTATGCCAACGTAGTAGATCCTGAGTTCGTCCGTTATGTAATTATGTTTATACTTGGTTGGGCGAAGATGTAATATTCCATTGTGTAATCCTTCTTCAAAATCACTAATGAAGTCCTCCAATTCCTTAATAATGGTAAAACTATGTCCATGAATTAAAATAAGCACAAGTGAGGATTCTTTAATTAAGGTTCTATTTATTTTCACTTAATAGAAATTTGAATTTGAAACTTTCAAATATCATCCAATCGAACGTGATTTGTTTTTTTTTCCCTCTCTTTCATGATCACTTATTAGCTCGTAATAAGTCTGAATCACTCAAATCTTGTACAATACTTCAAATATATTAAGATATTCATCAAAATATTATGCGAATATGTTACCTTTACTGCTATACTTAATTAGTATCCACCAAGCATAAGTCACTACACAACGACCACCGCTATCCTGCCATCAAGGCATCAATTGCACCTTTGCGACGTGACTAGTCATCACCACCACCAACCATCTCTACGAACAACCTTCAATGTACAATCACCACCATCAAACACTTTCACCATTAGCAATTGCCGCCAACCATCTCTATCGCCAATTTTACCAAATGAATCATGCACCTGCCCACCTCTATTAATTCACCACCATATGCTCATCATTTATGTCCACCACCTCATTACTAGCTACCCATCGGTCATCTATATAACCACCATCACCACCACCTCCGGAATAGTTTTAGAAAGTGGTTCATTAAAATAAATTATATAACACCATGTGAATTACAATATTTGTAATTTTTATAAATATTATATTTATTAATAACTTATTTGAATTCTATATTTATTAACTTTTACATATAGATAACTATTCATATTCGGATGCTGCAAAACAATCCTAAATATTCAGTATACAAATCTAAATGTAATATCTTAATACTCAAACATATATGCAAATTCAGACCTCTTGATCTTAAGAAAAACAAATGAAGGCTAACTTTATAACTAGACCAGATATTAAATAACTTGGGTTGTCATCATCAAAATATATTTAGTGCATAGCTAACTTAATATTCATCAAGGGTTTGGGAGCAAAATAAATCATTTATCAAAATTAATCCATATTTATTAATTGGTGTCACTTTCCATTTTAGGGTACATGCCTACATGGGATGACTTCCTAATGGAAAATGTATTCTCCTATACTATAAAAGGGGATAAGCTACCAGGACGTCAACATGCTTGTTTAGGCATTTTGAGGGTATTTTCGTCATTTTAGTTATAATGGAATAATATAACTGGTCAAAATAGAATCTTTCTGTAGCTGTAGTGTAATTTCTTGAGCACGATGACTAAATTGCCCCTTCGCTTATGTCAGCTTCCATCATCACTGTTCCACACAATAACTCCCTTTTGTACAAACTTTTGCCGGACTGCCATTTGTTATGGTAGAACTTATATTCAATTTCTAAGGAATGTTAAAACATTTAAAATATTATAGAATATAAAGATATATCATTACATTTAAAATTGTGCAAATTGGAATGCATCTTCACTTTTAAGGATAATGAATCAGTGCAGAGTTTAATGTTGTAGAAACTTTATAAATCTAAATATGAGTTGAAACTTTTTTATTTCACTAGCGAAATTAATTTAGTTTTCTACACATAACTGGTAATATTTAATTTAGCTTCTTATTTATTTGTATACTTTGAATTGAATTTAACTTTTATTTTATTTTATTTATATGTTAATATAATCCAAATTGGTCCTACATTAATTAGATATTTGAGTATACAGTTTAAAAAAAAAAAAAACACTTGACACTTTAAAACATGTTTTAGGGTATTTGTGTGGATAAATCATCTTATAATGGAGAAAAGTTAAAATAATTTCTACATATCAAAAAGTAAAAAAAAGAAATTAGAAAAAAGGTATTTCTTCGGATAAAAGTATTTTGGGTTAATCAATAATATACATTCAGTTAACAAAAGGCTATTAAAACTGTAATTGCTTTAAAGAAATAAAAGTTTAAAGTGAGAAAACTATTCTCCCACTCTATTTATGTTAGATTGTTACATGGACGAGTACCAGGGAAAAATAATAGAATAGTTAAAAAGAAAAGGAGAAAAATAAATGTAAATCTTCAAAAATAAGAGTATAGCGTATTCAAAGAGTAAAAGAAGGATGTATGAAAATAAAAACTAAATAGGCGAGGAATATTCGGGAGAAAAACACAAAAGTAAATAGATATATTAGTTGCTTTTATGGTTCAAGATTTGAAATTTAAACTAAAAAAAATTCAATAGTATATTCAAAATTGAAATTTTAGAAAATTGGCATACGTTGAAGCAGAGATGGTTCCAATGTTATTTCTATTGATCATGATAGAAGTATTTAGTTTTCTTCTGAGTGCATGCTACATAAAAATTAAATTGAAATTTTAATAGATATAAAAAATATATTAAGAACTGCATTAGCAAGCAAAACATGAATGAATTACATTGAAATTAAAATTGTTGGGCCCGCGCGGGCGTTTCTTCATCTAGTTTTCTCCTACAAAAGGAAAGAAATAGATAGGGAAGAGAAAGAAGAAAAATAAATAAACATTAATAAACACGCTAAAATTTGTCCACATAGCAAACGCACCTTTGAAGTCAATTTGAAGGGAAATAGTAAAACCGTATTTTACATTATGTTCCTCGAAACATATTTTATTTGCAGCCGCAAAAGTTAAACAATTAATTATAGTCACGACTTGAGCCTAACCGACCATTTAATTTATCACATAAATTTTTCATTCCTCAGTCAAATTACTCGCCAAACATGCCTTTATTTTCTACTTCTTTTTCCCCCCTACACCTCAACAACATCCTTTTCAATTATCATCAAAGTCCATGACAAATAAACACACAATATGTACATATATATAAGTATATAACCCTTGATCTATAATTCATCTAGAGCTCTCACTCCCTCTCTAATTCTTCCTCTTAAATATTCTCTTTTCATACAATGCTTAGGTTACCAAATATTCCAAATCTGAACTTCCCTACATTTTCAGAAGAGTTTTTGTCTAAGCCATGTTTGTTAAGACCAAATGAAGGTATCTCAGTTTTACCTGCACCATCTCTAACATTACAACAACAACTACGCATCAGTCCCAAACTATCACCAACTGTGATATCCACTAAGGAAATATCGAAGAACAATGCTACTAGTACTAATACTACAATGGATTGTACTTGTAGTAATAGTAGTAGTTGTAATAGTAGTAATATTGAGAGATTGGCTTCCATTTGGAGAGAAGTTCATGGGTCAAAAAACTGGGAAAACCTAGTAGATCCATTGGACTCTCTTCTCCGAGAGGAGATTATCCGATATGGAGAGTTTGTGGCTGCTTGTTATGATGCATTTGATCTTGATCCAAATTCAAGAAGATACTTAAATTGCAAGTATGGAAAGAGGAGAATGTTGAGTGAAGTAGGGTTGGGTGAATCAGGCTATGAAGTGACAAAATACATATATGCTACTCCAGACAAAAATGTCTTTCCAATTGGTGGCAATAGTATAGGCTCATCATGTGGAAAATGGATTGGTTATATTGCAGTATCAAATGATGAAGAAACAAAGAGACTTGGGAGGAGAGATGTGCTTGTTACTTTTCGGGGAACGGTCACTAGCCCTGAATGGATAGCCAATTTGATGAGCTCATTGACTCCGGCTCATCTTGATCCTCATTATCCGAGACCTCAAGTTAAGGTTGAAGCTGGATTCTTGAGTTTGTACACCTCCAATGAGGGCAAAAAGTTTGGCCTTGGAAGTTGTCGGGAACAATTACTATCCGAGGTAGGGAGAGTACTAAATAAGTATAAAGGGGAGGATATGAGCATAACTTTGGCAGGACATAGCATGGGGAGTGCATTAGCGCTCTTACTAGCTTATGACATTGCAGAGTTGGGCCTGAATAAGGACAAGTTGTTGAATATTGATCACACAATACCTGTGACCGTTTTTTCCTTTGGAGGGCCAAGAGTTGGAAACTCAGGCTTCAAAGAGAGGTGTGAAGAGTTAGGTGTAAAAGTTTTGAGAATAACAAATATAAATGACCCCATTACAAAACTTCCTGGGGTTTTTTTAAATGAGCATTTTAGGGTTTTGGGTGGGAAGTATGAGGTTCCTTGGAGTTGCTCATGTTATGCACATGTTGGAGTTGAGATCTTGTTAGATTTCTTCAAGATGCATAATCCTTCATGTGTACATGACTTAGGAACTTATCTTAGTTTGCTTAAGTGTCCAAAGAGGTTACAAGTTCAAGGAAAAGAAGGCGATGATTTCTTCAATCGAGCAAAGGAATTTGTCATTTCCGGGGCTCAAAATAAATTAAACTTCAATGCCTTGCAATTGAAAAATGCTGCCATGAATATGGTGAACTTGGTTCAATCCCAAAGGACTTAATAAACATCATGACATGGTCTAGAGTGATGTGTTTTAACCCAAAATTAGATAGGTTTTTGGTTGAATTATATATAGATTTTCCATCCTCTAGAAAGATCATGAGGTTAATTTGCAATACATATTGTACAATATTAATGATTGTAAATAATGCCAGGAAAATCAAGTCGACATCACATTGTCTTCTCTTCCTTTTTTTTCCATTTGTTAGGTATATATGGTTATGGAGTAACCGACGACAAAACTTCACTAAGCTGAAACAAAAATTAAAGAAGATAAATAGAGGAAGATGCATATGGTGTATATATGTTCTTTGGTAGTTAGTACTAGTAATAGATTCTCTGACCAGGTCAATAGACTGGATTGAAGAAATTAAAAATAGCTCAAAGCATATCTTAAGTATTATTCCTCCGTCCAAAACTTATGTTCCGATTTCTCTCAACCTATAACGTTTATGATTTATGACTGATTGTTTTCTAATTTAATTTAACTCAACGTATAAGTTTCCATAAAGTTTAACTTAAATATATAGGAACAAATGACATGGAAGTACTTGTAACTTGTAAGGGGAACTAAATACTATGAAAACTTTATATATCTTTATCAAATAATTCGTTTGGCTTTTGAGCAATATATATACAGCAACTATATGGAAATGGTATCTACACCTTAAGGATGCTAACAAGTAGTAGTACTATTCATGCCGTAACGACACAACATCTACGTCTTAAATGTCGTTAGTTATTCAAGTTGACTATGTGAATTCTCAATATCTATTTTCAGTCCATTTACATTTACTTTATTCAAATACTCTTACCAATGTTGCCTTCTATCACATGAGTTTAAATTGTATGCACGTGTGAATTGTGAAAAAGATTTAGACAATCAGATCATATATGATACATGTATTAAGTAATTACGGGTAAATCTCTTAATTAATAAGCATATAATTCACTCACGAAACATTAAGATCAACTTTAAATTCATTAGCCCCTTCTTTTTGTTCCTAGTTTGAGCAAGCAATAAAAAGTCAATTATTTATTATAGCACGGAAGAGGAAATTGATGCAATAGAGGTTTGACTCTATAAATGATGAAAATGACAGAGACGATAACGAGTATTTGGAAAGAAGAATTACTAGATGAAAATGAAAAACAAGATGTGTCTGTTGATTTAAAATTTGGATTCGACTATATATGGAAAAGTTGAAAAAAGAAAAAGGAATGGAAAAGTTGAAAAAAGAAAAAGGAATTCCAAATATGGATCACGTAGAAGAATGAGGTCAAGAAGTAGCTAACCTTTCTCTCTACATCAGTCGAACATAACTTATAATAGTCAAAGAAGAAATCGTTTCATCCATCGTGAAGTTGTTCTTGATTCGAAACTATAGTTGGCGTTATATTGTTATATTTAAATAGTCAAAGAAGAAATTTAGTTGCACCATGAGGTATTTAATTTGTAGGAATATTCGGCCTATAGTCAGTCCCCCGCCCAGACTTTGTATCAACAACCTCGAGGTGAAAAATAAAATAAAAATTCCATTGATAGTATAAAAATATCTTTATATATGTTGTCAGTCTAGGTAAATTTAATTAGCTTAATTTATTTATATATTAATGCATGGACTTCAAATTAAAAAAAAAAAAAAAAGAAGATAAGTACTACATTTATTACTAATAATAAATATTTTAAAAACATTATATCCCAATAAATTAGGAGTCACTTTTTACGGAGCATTTTAGTTTTCTTTAAAATTGTATTTTAAAGCTAGACAATCTTGTTTTCTCAACAAATATACCTTTGATACATGGAGTATATAGTATGTATTAGATTGTGGTAGTACTTATCTCAACAAATATACCTTTGATAAATCATTTTAATTTCATGCCTTTTCACAAGTGTCTACGCAACAGAGAGGCACCCCTCCACCCCTAATAGGATAATACCCGACGCTATGTGGAGATATATGTCACCATAATGTTGACATTTAACATGTTCCTCATTTACTCGCTCAAAATGCATCCACACCGCACTTGAGGTTGATCTTCGAACTCGGGAGAAAGTGGAGGTGAAGTAATGTACACTAGTTGAATGACAAATTTAGATAAAGAGAGAATTGTGGAAAAATTGTGTGAAAATGAAGAAGAATGGAGCAATATATATATAGTTTGAAAATATGACCAAATAGTTATTCATAAATTTAGGGGTTCAAATAAAATTAGCAACGACTAATTTTTTAAATTGACAACGGCTAGCTTTTTGAATTTGACGACGACTAAACATTTTTTTAATTTAGCAATTTTATCATTAGATGTAAATGTTAATTTTATTATTATTAGTAAATGTAAATGTCTATTTTTGTATTAGAAGTTAGAACTTAAAAAAAAAAAAAAAAAAAACCGACCCATTAACTATAACCCGGCCCGGCCCGATTAGCCCGAGGTGTAGCCCCTATCCGAGGTGGGCTGGGTCGGACACCCTTCTCTCTCCAAGCCCGGACCCGGTTCAACTTACGGCCCCGCCCGGACCCGGCCCCTTGTGGCCCAATTAAATGCCCGGCCCGGCCCAATAAATCACTTGTTTGACACCCTTCACCTTTATGTGTCTAGGAGTGTAATGTATACATATTCTTATAAAAAACAATTTTATCTATATAATATAATTTTCCAAAAAGGGGTATCAAGGGTAGCTTAATTTTGACTTGCACCATGAGGTTAAAAGAAGGGCACCTCTCAAGGTGAAAAATAAAATAAAAATTTCATCGATAGTATAAACCGATCTTTATATATGTTGTCAGTCTAGGTAAATTTAATTAACTTAAATTATTAATGGACTTTTGCAAATTGTCGTTGAATTAAGTGACAGCATTGTTGCTACGTACATATTTTCTTATGCATACATGAAGACTGAAGTATAATGTAAACGTCCAGTTTCAGTAAAGAAAAACGATAAACTACAGGAAAAGGTGGTTTACCAATTTGCTGGAATGAATAGTAGTTGTTGTGTTCTATTCACACTCGACAATATTCAAGAGCTTAAGTCAGATTGTTGAAAGTTTAGATAGAATTAAAGGGAGCTTCTCCGACCAAATGTGAAAGAGAGCATTGGGATTAGGATAAAAAGAAAAAAAGAAACACAATTAAACACAAACAACAAAATTTAAAGATGAAATTAAATCTATAGAATCCACAAAAAGAATTGCAAGTGTACGTAAATTATAAGGCTGTCATGCATGGGTGAGAACATCGCGGCCGCAAAATCACATTCTCTTCTTCTTCTTCTTCTTTTTTTTTTTTTTTTTTTTTCTTGTTGGTTAAAATGCTATATTTTATAGAATTTTTTATTGAAATTTAATTAACTAAAATCCACCGATAATATAAAAAGAATTACACTATCAGATTTTTTTTTTACTGTTGCAACAAATTAATTAGCAGGAAATTTGATTCCCAAGTTACATTGCATGTATAATAATAGTCATATTTTCCTTTTGCATGTCCCTTAAGAAATTATAAATATAAAAAATAAAAAATTACTGTTTTTATTCTTATGTCTCTTTAATAAATATGCACTGTTTTCAAAACTCGACTATATATTTAAAAGAACAAGGTTAAATATTTGAACTCAATCAATAAATCACTCGTTTGAACTCTTCAACTTTGTAATTTCTATGTTATGTAATCAATATTGTTATCTCAAAAGCAATTAATATTAAGCGTAAAATAGGAAAAGTAATTAATTTTTTTTTTTGATTTTATAAAATGACAAGTATTTTAGGATAGATATATTTTTAGTAACTTTGACAACTAAGGATGGTGTATAAGTTGAACTCATATCAATGTTTATAGTATCTACAACCAAAGGGGCCTTCAATGTGTAGGGTAGTTACTGACCAAAGTTGGGTTCACAAAGGGGTGGGGGATGGGGTGAGAATGATATTGCAAATATTTTAATTGAAGTATCTTATTTTTTTAATTCTTAGAGTCTTTAATTCGTTGTGCTTTTATTAAGTTTAGCCTAAATCAACAGCGCTATTTTCTCTTCTGTTTTGAATCAATTTCTGAAATGGAAATTCTTTTTAGTTTATTATCGATCCACATATAATCTAAACAATATTCAATGTTTTTAAAGATCCATATTTGTATCTATATCATACCCGTATCATATAAAGGTTAGTACTGGACCTAGCTTTAGATCCAACATATCTTTGACAGCATAATATGAAACTAAAGTAGAATTTTTGAAGACCAAAAGATGTGATGCGGCGGATTAAATTAAACTTAACTGTAGGTCTCGGATTCGAGCCCTTGGCATGGAAAAATCCTTGGTAGGGAGCGCTGCCCCCCAAAATGGGGCCCTACTCGGCGCGGATCCGAATATAATCGGGCTCCAATGTGGGTACCGGACACCGGGTGGAAAAAAAAAAAAAGTTGCGAACCTAGAAATTTTAATCTGTAGTGTCAACATTTAAAGAAGCTGCCAACAAATAAATAGTTTGTTGTAGTGATTTTGTATTAATAGAAGATACATTCTAGACAATGTAAGTAATAAAACACAACTTAAGTAGATTGCCACAATATTTTCGATGAGTTTTTTTTTTTTTTCAAAAAAAATTGTATTCATGATAATCTCGTTAAAAATGCTTAATTTTAAGTGTATTTTTTCATTTTAAAACACTAAAGGAGCCTTGGCTCAATAGTTTAGTTGATTGTTAACTAGTGTAAGATTAGAGTGTTTTTCCCTGTGACGTTTGGTGTCTAACAAATGAGGCTAAATTTTTTAAGACATATACAATTAAGGAACTCGAACCTCTGATAGTAATTAAACGAATGATGAGTTGTGCATTGAATTGGGAAAGTGCTATATAATTTATATATTCTGTTGCAGCAATTTGTATAGTAGTTTAACATTAAAGATCTGATTAGGGACATAATCGTAGACTTAGGCTGCTTTTTAGCATTA
Source organism: Lycium ferocissimum (assembly GCF_029784015.1). Classification (NCBI taxonomy): domain Eukaryota; kingdom Viridiplantae; phylum Streptophyta; class Magnoliopsida; order Solanales; family Solanaceae; genus Lycium; species Lycium ferocissimum. The sequence continues at coordinate 522,073 of NC_081342.1, read as the reverse complement.
AATTACAAGTACTAAATTAAAGCTGTCTGAAGATTAATGATATGCATGTTGAAGCTGACGATACTAATGGAAGTCATGGTCAACGACTTCAACTTATAAATATGATTAACTCGAAAATATGATCACCTCAAATATGGAGATCTTAAACAACACAGATTTACCAAATCAAGATTCAAGAATACTATTTATCCTACGCTACTGCAGCTCTTTTTTTGTTTAACAATCGGGTATCCTACATATATTCTCCCTAGTTATTCAAATTCACGTCTGAGTATAAGACCCATTTAAGGGGAATCATTACGTATCCGAAATTCTATATTATTAAAATTGGATTTGACTTAATTAAAGGCAGAAGGATCTTGCCACATTCCTAGGTGGTTATTTTACTGCAGTTCATCAAGCTATAAGTTTAATTTATGTGATTGATTAAGAAATCTTGTCTCTAATTGTGACGGAAGGGCCATCACAAATTTGTAACGGAGTTATTAATCAATAATACAATTCTGTTTGAATTTGTGATGACCAATAATTTGTTATATAGATCGGTTCAATTTTCGACTTAATTGTGACGAATTTTTTCATCACAAACCTTGTTTTTTTTTCTTGTAGTGTGATGTTTATATATACCACCTTCAAATACATAACACATGTCTTTACATACACTATAATTACTAAGCAATAGTGAACGGGTCATTCTCACCTCAATTTATTAGTTAATAAAGTAAATTAATATTGTTTGATGTAAAGATTGAATTCAGTTTTAACACCAAATTGGTTTCATTCCTGCTAGGGTAAGGAAATTGCATGGTTTGTCCTTCAAATGGACTGATATTTAATTTTTGTCCCTCAAATGGGCTGGTCTTTAATGTTTGCCCTTCAAAATCGAGCGTATGCTTAGAGGGACATAAGTTTTTTTAGGGAAACTTACTCAAATAGCTACCTTTTGTTACCTTCTAACTGGATATAACTACAAATGCAATATTACCCAGTGTAGCAGATTTTTTGACAAAACGCGTGTATTCCAATTATTTTGAAATACAGAGAAATATAGCGAACAGAAGACAAGTTCCAGCGAAATCAGAAGCTATTTTTGGAATAGATTTTTTAATTTTTTTTTATGAGAATCAATGTAAATGGTCCCATAAATCACGCAAAACGCATGTTCATCCATATCAGCTCAAATATCTCTCTCCACTTCTATCACATTCAAAAAAAATTGAATTCAAAACCAGTAAAACTTCCAATTAGAGGAAAAACTTAACGAGCTATGTTTTATACTTTCAAATTCTTCTAATTTGAAGTTGAAATACATTCAATGCCATGTGAACGAGCGTATATATAGAATCATAGTGACGATCGGATTTGTATTTCATATTCTACAAAAGGTAAATTTCAATTTTTTCAATTATGCGTTTTTAGATTTTTGTTTTGTTTCTGTTTTTTGTGATTGAAACAATGAATTATTTTTTGAGTGTAGTATTTGATATTTTTATTTTTGATATATTTCGAGACTTAAAGATGTCAAGCATAACAGCTGTTATCAAACAATCCAGGTGTTTTAACGACCAGAATTGCTTTGTTAATTACAAAATAGATGCAATCGTATTCAAAGATTATTGTTCATATGCTGAGTTGCTTGAGATTATTGCGATTCAAATAGGAGTTGATACTAGTAAGAAATCCATTTCAATAAAATATGTTGTCGAAGGAGACAGTATACCGATTGATATGGGAGTTCGGGTGTAGACGATTTGTGCGTTTGCCGATTGAAATACACAACGATATGGGAGTTATAGGTCAAATTGAAATTGAAGATTATACGCATGCTATGGATGTTGAATCAAATGATATATTGAAATATATTGAAAAAATGACAACTTCATAATTGAACAAGGAACATACTGATCAAATTATAAGGATACTAGTTATTCAATTCGCAAAAGATTTATATTTCAAAGGTATTGTATATTGAAATATATTGAAATACATAGTTTTATTGGCATACTAACGAGTTTATATTTCAAAGGTATTGTATTAAATACATTGAAATATATTTTTGAAATTTTTTTCATGTTATTTTTCATGGATTTGTTTTTGTAGTTACACACTGGTATCTTTGGTAAACTGATTGTCATTGGAAACTCCGAGCTTCTAGTATTGCCAATTCTGAAATGTTCAGAGTGAGATATTTCCATGACGAACATACATGTCCGTTGAAGGACAAGGTGTATTCCCAAAGACAAGCAACAACTGGGTTTATTTGGGCATCAGTTGTTAAGCCAAAAATAGCAAACCACAAGAGGAAATTTACACCTAATGTAGACGACGTAAAAAATGAGTTTGGCGTTGATGTTTCTTATATGACGGCCTGGAGGTCTAGAGAAAAGGAAATGAATGAATTAAGAGGGGAACCATCTGAATCATATAAGAAGTTACCGGGGTATGTGTACATCTTAGACAAAACATATCCTGGATCACATGTGAGAATGCATAAATCAGAACAAAACGAGTTCTTGTATTTTTTTTGTAGCCCTTAAAGCATTCATAAAAGGATTCGAGTGTTGTAGACCAATAGTGGTAGTAGATGTTTCCCACCTTAAAACTACATATAACGGTACATTCGTATCAGCCAGCACGATGGATGGTGCAGGTATGTAGTCACTTTTTTTTGTTGTTTCCTTTTGGGGTATATTTCATTATATTTTAAATGAATGTCTCAGTTTTTTATGGTACTGGTTATTGTACAATAACACTCTACAATAGTATATTACATTGTATTTTAATGTATTGCATATATTTTTAAGCTATATTTCACTGTTAAAAGCTGTCACTGTAAAGTATATTTCACTATATTTCATAAAAATTTTGCTTTATTTCACTGTAAAATCAAATGTTGTAAAGAGTATATTTCATAGTATTCCCTATATTTTTTAGCTATATTTCTCTGTAAGATTATTCATGTTTGTGCAGGAAATATTTTGCCATTGGCATATGGTGTGATAGATTCCGAGAACGATAAGTCTTGGACGTGGTTCTTTGAGCAGTTCAGACAAGCTTATGGAATTAGGGATAACATGTGTGTTGTATCGGATAGGCATGAGAGCATTATTAAGTTCTTATCAACAAAAAAGGGAAAATAAGAGAGGATCACTCCTCGGGCAGTCGCTAACCGAGCAGTGTTAAGAGCATATCCAACTGTGCCACATTTGGCGTGTATATGGCATTTATGAAAAAATGTGACAAAGCATTACAAGACGAAAGATGAAGTATTGAGCCCCGTATTTTATGCACTTGCAAAGCATACACAAGGATGAGTTTGACAAGCTGATGGAGAAGATTGAGGAGGTTGATTATCGGGTAAAAGATTACTTGGAGGATACTGGAAGGGAAAAGTGGGCTTGACTGTATTCACCAGTTAACAGAGAATGGACAATGACCTCAAATATAGCCGAGTGTATTAATGGAAAACTAGTAGCAGCAAGAGAGTTGCCTCTTTTTTATCTTCTTGAAGAAGTGAGAAAGATGTTCGGAAGATGGAATTGCACTAATAGAAGAAACGGAACATACACATTCACAACGCTCGAGAAAGCATTCCAGCAATTATTATCAATAAATGAGTGTAAATCTCTACGTATGATGGTATGTTTACTGTTAAATTTGAATAAGTATGACTATATATATTGTTAAATGTATTCCAGTATGGGTTTGAAAGTACTGACTCTATGTAAATCCTGCTCTGACAAAATTCTTGTTTGTTAGGTTGAACCATCGACTAAATTTGTGTATATCGTACATGATCAATCAAGGCGTTTCATAATTGATCTTAAAAAGAAAACATGCAGCTGTCGGATGTTCCAAATGGACGAGATACCATGTCCGCATGCATGGGCTGTTTTGAAGAGTAAGAGCCTTATGCCTGATGATTTTTGCTCAGATCTATTCAAACCAAAGACAGTGGTGAAGACGTATGATGTGATAGTTGATCCTCTCCCTGACGAGAGTGAGTGGAATATTCCTAAACACATATCCGATGAGGTTGTTTTACCACCGAGATACAAGAGGCCCCCAGGAAGGTCAAAGAAAAGCGAGACAAACCATTAATGGAGACGATGATTGGTAAACGTAGGAATGCTTGAAGTACTTGTGGACGTCTTGGCCACAATAGGCATTCTTGTTCTAATGAGCCTTGTAAGAAGCAGTTGTTTAGTTTGTAAGTGCATTTATTTGTTATGGAACACTTATCCCAGAAAAATAATTTTCAATAAGCGAATTATTGGTTAATCGTTGTAATCTGCATTTTCTTCAATTGTCTATATGTCAAAATATTTCAGTGTATTTCAAAATTGTAGCAGATGGACACAGGTCAGGTTGTCTATATGTCATTATATTTCTCTATATTTCAGTGTATTTCAAAACATTACCAGCTGAAAAACAGTCAGGTTCTATATATTTCATTATATTTCTCTGCCTTTCAATATATGTCAAAAAAAATTCATTGCAAACTTGATTTATTAGGTGACAGAAATACTTCAATTTATATTGAAATATAGTGAAAATGCAGACTGTGTATATCAGATGATAAAAAAACACTGCACTTTACACAGAAAAGAACTGAAAAAATATCAGATGATTCAGAACGCTGCAAAAATTTCATTGATGAGAAAACACACATAGTTGTCAAGTCCTACCAAAAAAAAAACCCAACAAAATGTACAAATTTTTCAACTAACAGTAATGTAAATAACAGAGTTCAAACATTAAAAACCTAACGGACTAATTAAGAACTACTGTGGCAACATCATCACAATCTATTGCAGGCCTAGATGCCTTTGGAGGCAGTTCATTATCCTTTGAAGGCATTCAAATCACCCTTTGCCATCCATATTCCTAAAGTAATGTGCCGTATCTCTAACGTAGAATTTCTGCATCGATCTTTTCTGGAATCCCTCTACCAGAACACAAGTACTTAGCAAATGCTACAACATGAACACCACAATCCCTGGAAGAAGAAAAAAGCCGTTACTTGATTAATTTGTGAAAAAAAAAAGGAAATGTCATTAAGAAATACGTACATGGATCCGGAGGCTTGTTATGGCAGCTTGTTCACATACACAATATCAAAGTAATCAGTCTGTTGTTTGCTTTTGAGTTTTGGGTGGTTAATAAAATCGATGTCTTTTTTATTCTCATAAAACCCAGCCAGTTGTAAATGATGTAGCAAAAGGGTGGCTAGCTTGTGTATTTCTCTTCTAACAATGGCATCATGACCTGCAGCTCGGTATGAGTTGTAAATGTACAAACACCTGCACGTAAAAGTAAAGTACATCAGCTCGGTTAACAGGTTAAAGTACATCAGCTCGGTTAACAGGTTAAATAATAACAAAAAGAAAAACTATAAATACCTTTCAATGAACGGCACTACAACCAATATCTAGTGATTTTCCTCTTTGATGTTGACAGGGATGAATACAAGATCCCTTTTGTATGCCATGGCACATTTGCCAGCAGCCTGTGCCCGTTAATGTACTCACAAATTTTGGACTATAATTTGGCAACACTATTACCCCCTTCGGTATTTGCAAATCCATGATGAATTTCATCAATTTTGTAGAAGAATATACAACTAATGGTTGTGAATTTGTAACTGACATCATTGTCATACTTGCCTTTTTTCCGTAAGTAGTAAAATATTACATCAATATGCTGGAAAAAAATGACTTAAGTTAATGTGATTCATTAACTCAGTTTACATCCAGATGTTTAGGATTTTTACTAACAATAATAGGAATATAGAAAAATCTGTTGTAAAAATATATACATAACAGACAGTGGCGTACGCAGGATTTTTCGTAAGCGATGTCACATTTTATAATGCCTTAGACTCCACTTTGTGGGATTTAACTGGGTATGTTGTTGTTGTCGGTGTCACATTTTATAACGAGAACAAATAAATAAAACACTATAACATCATATTTTTTTTAAAAAAAAATACATAAATAAGATAATTCATGTATACTACTACAACTCTTCTCAATATTTTTTTTTTTTTAAATGTATCCAAAATAACATCATTGGAAGGTGAAAGGAAAAAAAATGGCACAGCAGTTCAGCAACTAAGGAGGCTATTCCAAATTTATTTTCAAAACAATCCTCAAAAATGTGAGAAAAAAGGCTAATAATGATGCTGCACGGTTTCGAACTCGCGTCATTAAGTGGAAAACTTAAGCGCCTGACCAACTGAGCTACCTAGTACCTTATACCAAACAGTGTCATTTACTTAATTTATTACCTTTTTTGTTCTGCGTTTTGGCTATACATGGTAAAATTTTCCGACGAAGCAGTGTCACGTGACATCTCTCGGCCTAAGTAAATCCGCCCCTGATAACAGATATGTCACTATGTCGACATTAATCAGAAAATATAGAGAAATATAATGAAATACAGTGAAATACAAAGTTGCAGAAAGAATTAAGGATACTAAAATATAGATAAATATATTGCCATATAGAGAAATATAGCAAAACAGTATACTGAAAGGGTAAGAAGTATGGGAAATATATCACCTCGTCATTCCAAGCATGACCATTCATCGATAAGGTGTAAAACCAGTTTTTGTTATCAACATATAAAACACCAAAATTGAAGGAAAAGTTGATGTCTTCAGGATCCAAAAGTTCCTTGTTCTTTTTGTAACGGCTTTCCTTGTCCTTTCTAAAAAAAAAATCAACAAAAAAATTTTTCAATGTAAAAAGTTTAATCTCCTAAAAAATGAATATGCAAATTTAAAAGATAAATACGTTCAAACTTATTTCTTGTCATGTCTGAGAAGCAGATCCTGCTTAAGCCAACTCCGGTATTGATGAACCAGAGAATTATTGCACGGATCATTGATATTATTTCCAACAAATGGATGCTTCTTTTCAAAAATACAAGCTGGGGGACTTTCGGTAGAAGTTGATGCAGAGCCGTAATTCGTCATGTATGGTGAACTGAAGTATTTACTAGGTTTCCTAGTTGAACCAACATCTGTTTTTTCAATCACTACTTCAGCATTAGTCACAGACTCTTGTATACATTGTCAACCGATGTTATTGGCATAACAAAACCTTTTTCACCCGTTTGATGAAATCCGGTGGTTCCTGATCCTTGTATTTGGCTCGGTAACATCTCGTCAGGAATCAGCCATTGAGACTTAGTTATGGTGTCACTCACTGGGTTGGGTGTTGACTCCAAATTTGAATGTTCAGAGATGTTCGCGGCTTGTATTACTGAATGAGCTTGTGGATTCTGAACTTCGAGCGGCAAGTCAACAAGCAAATCTGCACCATTCCCTTTATATAAATATAAATATAAATATATATATATATATATATATATATATATATATATATATATAGTGTAAAAAATAGCAGAATCTTTAAAAGATATAAATTTATAATTGTAAATTTACCTCTACGGTGTTGAAAGATACTCCATCAAGCTGATTATTCTCTTCAATTGAAGCTCTAAGTGTTTCTATGCTAACATTGCCGCTAGTGATTCCAACAACCGGGACCTCACCATGTAACATGGTTGGAACACCCTTGGAACACATTTCAAATAAAAAAAATATTAACAGAAATATAAGGTTATAACATAAGGAAAAAACAGTTCAGCTGGAATACAAAAATTAAGGGTATTGAAATATAGAGAAATATAGTGATAAAACACTGAAATACAGTAATTAAGGGAATTGAAATATACACAACTGCATATATAATAAGAATAAATACACAGAAATATCTTTGAATATACAGTAAACTATAAAAACCAATTTGAATGAAAATGAAAATAACATAACTTCAAAAATAGCTTCCACCTAACAATAATAAAATTACCTTTTCTGAATCATCAACATGTTTTGGTGGAGTTGTCTTAATGGCAGAATCCTGATGTTTGTTTTGTTCAGGCGATGATTGTACCCCACCGTCGGATGGCTGTACCGGCGCTTGACTATCAGCAGCCTTCTCAGCAGAATTGTTACCCTTTATCGCTTCAAAAACCTTCTTGAAGTTATCATCGATTAACTTGTGAAGATTTGTGATGTCAGTTCGAACATTTTTAAACTCACCAAATACCTAATAGTTGAACATAAACAGTAAGTTAAGTGTTTAACAAACAGTACATAAAAATACATAATAGGATATTTTTTACTTAACCAAAACACTTACATATTCTTTGAACTCTTGGAAATCTTTCCTAATCAACTGCAGTTCATTTTTTGCATAGGCGGTAGGGACATCACATTGACCCTTTGGAACACCTTTCGAAGTTATGAGTGGTTCGGTATGGACTTGTTGTTTGTTCGATGGGGAAGCTGAAATGGGAAGTTGTCTGCGTTTCTTAGAAGGTGGAGAAGCTAATTAACCCGTGATTTGTGGTTGTTTACCCTTAGCAAGTTGGGGAGGAGTGGAAGAAAAAACATCATACTCGCCAACTGCCATATCTGCGCCATGTGTAACTTCATTAACCGTGTCAACAACATCAGGCAGTTGTATAGTATCCAACTCACTGCTACTGGGAATTATATTTGAAAAGGAACACCTCTGAGGAACAAACAAAAGAAAGAGTTAATAAGTGTGTCATCTAAAAATTAACACTAACATAAGTAAAAATGAAAAAACAGAGAAATATATTGAAATATATGATAACAGGAAACTAATATATCTTATATATGTGAAATACAGAGAAATAAAGAGAAATATAACAACCCAAAAATCTGACAAGTATATCATTGATATAAAAATGAAAATAGTAAGAAATGATTAACAATAAATGCTATGAAATATTACCGACTCTTTGCCAACTCTAAACAATCCTTCCATCAAAATATCGTATTTTGGCTGAGCGTCATTGGTACTTCAATTCAACATTCTTGGAATTGAATTTCGGGATTTAACAGCAAGATAAGATGGAACTCTTGAGCAACACTCATATAGCCAAACTTGCATTGCAAGAAGCATCCCATGAATCCTGTAATACTATGTTATGTTGGAATATTTCTTGTTGATGCTTTTGATCAAATCTCGAACTGATTCTTTGCCCCAAGTATAATCAACATATCTTCCATCCTCAACAACTTCAAAATGAACTCTTGGTATGTTCGTTTTCTTTGGCTCACCTATATATATATATATATATATATATATATATATATATATATATATATATATATATATATATATATGTATGTATTTATAAAGTACAGAATTGCAAGCTTAAGCGCGTCCTCATCATTATCACCCCAACTCTTATTCTTAAAACCACCAATCAACTCCAATCTTCTGACGTTACTTCTAGTTCAACCAAAATAAGTATCCATTATCCTATTCTTTTTTGCCTCGTCGTAAATAAATTGACCTTCGTCGGCTACACAATTCAGCCCGCTAATAAGGGAAAATTCTCTCATTGAAAAACTCAAAACAGTACCATTTATATCTAGAGTAAAGCAATCAAGAGTACTTTCATTGAGCTCTCTTACCATGAAGCACCTAAATATCTGTGCTTGTACCTCGAGGTGCTGGATCCCGAGAAATTTTCCAAAAATTATATTGGTAAACATTTCTATCTGTGGATCAGTTAGATGACCCCTGATATCTTTGAACACATCGATGTTCGTGTACCGTTGCATCGATGGAGCCCCTTCGGGATGACGCCTAACATAAAATTTAGATTCCTGAAATAAACAAGGCAACACTAACATTTAGACGGGGCACAAATAAATACAACGCAAACAAAACAACTAATGTGACATACCCTACACTTAAATATATTGAAATACAGTGCACTACAGACCACATTCCACAAATGTCAACATGTATATACAAAAACACAGTAAACAAACACCTCAAAAAAATTCTTTTAAATATACATAAATATAGAGAAATACAACAAACAAGTCGAAAAAATTGTACAAAAAAGAAACTCAAAACCTTTGAAATATACAGAAATATATTGAGGGACAAAAATTAAAAGCCAACCCATTTGAAGGACAAAAATCAAAGAGCCGAAAGTGTAGAAGGAGGAGGGGTAGGGGTGGGTAAGTGGACCTTGCATTGCATATTTTAATATTAGCCGTTATTTACAAATTTACTTTTGCCGGAATTCCCTTTACTCCTGTATCAGTAAGTCCTGCACTACTATCACCATATAACATTGACTACGTAAATGATTATATACTATGCCTAAATTCAAAAAATGAGACAAAATTTTCTACATAGAGATTTATTACTGTTTTCCGGTAAAAACGGATAATTAGTTAGAGATTTATATTTTAAGGGTATAAGAGAAGTAAGTCGTATCCAATCCCAAAAACTCTCCTTTCAGGGTCAGTGTTTGTGATTATAAAATCTATATCGAAGGAACCGAGCCTAATAACAAGATAACGTAAGACAAATAGATATTCCAAGATAAATGATGTGCCCGGATGTATATTGCTCTTGAGAGAAAAATAAGAGATAGGTTACAAGAGATGAAGTAAAGCTGCCTTAGCTTACATGATAAGCTATCTATATAGAAATCAAAACAAGACTTTTCAACCCTAACGTTCGACTGATGTAACCCTTCTGCACCACCACGTGCTTCCCTGCCATAGCACTCTCATCGAGATTCATTGATGTGACCCGAGTTGTTGGGAGTGGATGCCAGCTGCAGAAGCCCTCCCGGTCTCCCCGCGTTCCTAGGTGCGAAAAATAACTCGGGCAAGGATTATACAGATAGTCCCCCCACCCCCTTGTCCAGTCCCTTCATAAACATGAGATCGAGAAGGGGAAGACCCCAGCCTATCCAATTTTACGCGGGAAAGAAGCGAAATGTTACGCTTACCCCTTCGATTGGGCACCTTGTCAAGGCTGCATTTAATGTGCCTCTTCACCCATTTGGTGGTGTCGCTTCAGAAGCGCATATCTAGCGTTTTCTTTCTCTCGGCAGTCCCGATCTTCCTGCGTTTGTTCGGCTCACTCGATTTCCCTTCTCTTTCCCCGGTACACGCTTGCGAGGTACCGAGAATTTGAATGTCGGGTTTGACAGCATCTGATAGAGCTCTCTCCAAGTTTTTCGATTACGACACATTTTTTTATAGTGGCCTCGTTAAAAATCTTGCCAGTAAAACCTCTCCGGGATAAAACTTAGGTCAACAAAAAGAGTGCAACACGTGTCTTCTGTCCTCCTTCCGGCAATCAGGAGCGGGGGCAAGTAGCTCTTCCCAGGTTGATTCCTCCCTCATCTAGGGAAATAAGGAGGCTGAAGTCTTAGAATTCCCTCTGAAAGCTGATCTGTCCGAGCAGAGGAACCGCGGATCTTTTATAGGCTCCAAATGAAAGGAAGCAAGTGAGGCTTTGTCTTCCCGAGAGGGAGATTTTATGGATCTGATGACTGCCCATTAAGAGCTTTACGAACAGACGGCTCAGTCGGAGGCAAGGAGGTTGGCTGCCCAAGGGCGAGTGCAAGCATTGGAGGCTTCCAAGACACGACTAAAGGCCCGTAATTCTCAATTAAAGCAGTGTCGGACTGACGATCAGCATTTTTCCAATTTTTTGAAGGACTACATTGTGTTGAAGACCCGGTTCGATATTTTTCTGGACATTAAAGAGGGCCGAATTCGAGACATTGATTCAGCTATGACGGACGCATAAGTGGATGTGGGGCCGCTGATATTTCAATGGATGATCTTCGTGACCGTACCCCTTCCTCTTCTGATGCCTCCTCTGGTTCATTGGAGGATGAAGCCGCTGCCTCTCTTGCTTAGTTATTGTTTGCTGTTTTGCGGGCCTTTGTGCCCCGTTAAAATTGTTCCACTCGTCGGGCCTTTTTTTTATTTTTTTATTTTGTGTTTTGCTGAAGGTTGGGTCTGCGTACCCCTAGTACCTTTTTTGTCCGAGCCTGCGAGCTCATGATTATGTTTTTTTTTAGTCACCTTTATTAAACATCGGGCCTCGGTGCCCTAAAAAATGTTTGTCTAAATAATTACAAATGTATTAATATGCGTGTGATTGCATTCACTTGATTTCTTTTGTGCTTTGCTGGCAACGAAAATGATTGTAAATAATCTTGTTGGCTTTTATTTTTAACGCTTAACCGTTGGGGCGTGACCGCTATGCCCGTCTACCGGAACAATGTTCATATTCGAGTGTCGGTGCTTCAGCTTAAAAATTGATGACCGGTGCACTCATTTTTGCTTTAGCGTTTTGGGTTGGAGGTCATTATTTTTAACTCAATCCGAGCATGTCACTTCCGAAGACACTTTTTGTGATCAGGAATTATTCGTCTGTTTCTCAAATAAAGAGGAGGGCCCTGTATTTTGGGGCTGATGAGAAAGACATCTCAACCTTATTTAATGGCACAAAGGTTCATGGAACCTGCATTTTCGAAGGGTCTAAAAGTCGTGTCGTGTGTTTGAAGCGATTTTTTTTGCGGGGCTGCTCGGCCTCCGAGTTTGATTCAACCCCGAATGTTTTTTACTCTTTTAAAAGTTATCTTATTGGCTAATGTTTGGAAAAAACAAGTGAAGATTCTTATTTCACTCTCCCTGCAGCTTATACGAACAAATTATTTGCTTTGAGGTATAAAAATTAATGAGATACATGAGGGCGGGGATATATATATATAGGCAAGGACCAATGTTTTCTTTCTCCCAGCAGCCCCATGTTAGGCTTGTGGTATTTATCTCATGCATGGAGGGGTTCAGGACAGAGTACAAAAGGTGTACTACGGAATCTGATTTCGCTTTTGTTATCTTTGGTCGACGAGCCGAGGTTTGCTAACGCATTGGCTTCATTGTTCATTTCTCGAGGGATCTGGGTGACTTTCTATCGTTGGAAATATGCTAGCAGCGTTTTGACTTTTCCCAAGTACTCCCGTATTCGGTCGTCTTTGGCCTCGTATTTCTTGAGGATCTGATTTACGATTAGTTGGGAATCACTTTTTAGCTCGACCACTTCAGCTCCGAGTCCTTGAACCAGCTCCAAACCTGCAATTTGCGGCATCATACTTGGCCTCATTGTTAGTCAAAGGCAAACATTTTACGGCCTGCCTGATCACGACTTGATAGGGTTATCAGGACAATTCCTAATCTCATACTCTTTATATTGGATGCCCCGTCCGTATACAGGACCCACTCTCTGGAAGCGACCTCGAATTCTCGAGCCGCTTTCTTTTGAGCGTGGGGCATTAGACCAGGACTGTAATCCGCCACGAAATCTGCTAGGGCCTACGACTTAATTGAAGTCCGAGGCCGGTAGGTAATTTCATAACCACATATCTCGATTGACCAACTTGCAAGCCTGCCTGAAAGCTCTGGCTTATGCAAGATGTTTTTTAAAGAAAACGTCGTTACCACACAAATGGGATGGCATTGAAAATAATATTTCAGTTTTCGGGCCATCACTACGAGAGCTAGGCTAATTTTTTAAGATACTGGTAACGAGCTTCAGCCTCGGTCAAATCTCTGATAATATAGTAGACGAGTGATTGCGTACCTTTTACTTCACGGACTAACACGACACTTACCACGGTGTCAGAGACAGCCAGGTAGACTAGGAAGGGCTCATTTTCTTCTAGGCTCACAAAGCAACAGCGGGTGCGATAGATACTTTTTCAAGTATTTCAACGCCTGCTGATATTCCGAAGTCCATTTAAAATCTTTCTTCTTTTTTAACACGCCAAATTTTTTTTGACAGTGCTCAGACAAATGAGATATGAACCTTCCTAACGTCGTTACTCTCCCGACTAGCTGTTGCGCCTCTCGGGCATTGGTGAGCGCATCCGAGATTTTCTCAATTGCTTAGATATGGCTTGGGTTAGCTTCTATTCCCCTGCTGGCCACAACGAACCCTAGGAATCTGCCGGAGTTTACTCCAAAAGCACATTTCTCTGGGTTGAATTTCAAATTGTGCTTGCGGAGAATGTCGAATATTTCCTGCAAATTCTTTATATGTTCCTATGTTCCCCGGGATTTAACCATTATGTCATCTAAATAAATCTCCACACTTTGTCCTAGCTGGTGTTCAAACATCCAGCTGGCCAATTGATAGAAGGTGGTGCTCGCGTTCTTCAGGTCAAAGGCATGACGGTATAACAATCGGTACCGTGCTTCGTTTTGAACGAAGTCTTTTCTTGATCCGCCGGGTCCAACCGGATGGCCGAACTCTGAGAAAACATCCAAGAAGATGAGCAATTCATACCCGAACACCAAGTTGACAATTTTGTCAAGACGGGGCATGGGGTACGAGCTTCTTATGCATGCCTTATTCAGGTCTTTTAAATCTAAATACATTTGAAACCATTAGGAGTTTTAGGGAGTACCACCACGTTGGCCAGCCAGTCGGGGTATTTCACTTCGCGGATTGCCCTTAGCTTGATGAGTCTAGCCACCTCCTCCTTAACGAACTGGCTACGTTGAGCTGATACCAGACGCCTCTTTTGTTTCACGGGCTGACTGTCCGGGTGCAGGATTATTTTGTGAATGGCTAACTCTGTCGGGATACCTGCAGTATCCACCCCCAATAGAGTGAAGCTATATGAATTATTTTCTAAGAAGTTAAGAAGCTTCCCCCTGGACCCGAGGTTTAAGCCCGAGCCCAGGTATACCTGCTCCCCAGGGGTATCTGGTTGGCAAGCAATCAACGTTAGCTCATCTGCCGTGGATCTCCCTGCATCCGTTTCTTCGGGTGCGATGAACCCTCTTGGTACCATATCTGTTGTGTCCTCTGGGGGGAAGATTTTTACCTGCAGCTCATTGAGCCTAATCGGGGATCGGACTCCGAGGTCAGGATTCTGTAATTTCTAGCTGCTGCTGCCGTCGGGTTTCCTTTCGATAATTGTCAGGGTCGTATCCCCTTAAATGGGCTCTGGTTCTCCCTGGATCTCCGTAATCCCCCACGAGGTGGGAAACTTCAGGACCTGATGGTAAGTTGAAGGGACCGCCCTCATTCAGGACCAAATTGTAAGGCATCTCTCCTTCAAGGACGTCGAATAGAGCTTTCGAGGAGATTCCTCCCACATAAGTGATCAGCTTGATCTGCCCTCGGGTGGTCTCGCTCGACAAGTTGAACCCGATTGGAATTTTTATTATCGGGATTACCTGATCTACCACCTGCATCTCTTTGAGCACTCGAAGGAGCACTATATTCACGAAACTACCTGGGTCGATAAGAACATGTTTAATATTAAAATCTAAGATTAGTAAGGATATTACCAGTGCATCAGCGACTTTTTCCTCTGCTTCATCGAAGGTTATGACGTCTGCTGGGTGATTTCTCCCTTTGAAGCGGGAGACGGGTCCCATTGCCGTAATTCCTGAGATACAGCTCTTACTACCTTTTTTTCAAATATCACATTGATCCTTTCCTGGGGCGTTGTCCTGTTGTGAGAAGTCCCGACCCCTTTCTCCCTGTCACGCGTGTTTCGGTTATCTAAGAACTCAATAAGATGCCCCCTACAGAGCAAGACCGCAACCTCATAATGGAGATGTTTGCAATCCTCAATCGAATGCCCTGGAATAGCGTGGTACTCACACCACAGATCTACGTCCCGCCAGCTGGGTTTAGACCTTGCGACAGTTGGGAACCTGGCCTCCTCTATGTCTTTCATTGCCATGACCAATTTACCGACTTCCACGTTTAAGTTATAGGATGCCACACTCGGCCGACTGGAGTCTTTTGGCGGCCGATATCGTGGTGCGCCCCTGTCCCTCCTGGGCTGGCCCTGATCATACTGCGGCCTGTTGTTTCGGGCCTCATTCCTTGGAAGAGAATGAGCCGCATACGGCTCACACCACTCTCTTGGGCCCCGTTGTTTAAATGGGATGGTAGTTTTGGGCTTTTCCTGGGGCCACCCTCTGACTTCGATTCGAGCATCTGTTCTGAGATCATCCTCAATCCTTATATTAGCCTTGTACCGGTTATTTACTTCATTCCAGGACTTGGCCGGGAACTCCCTCAGGCTTTCCTTCAACTTTTTTGATGCGTCTGAACCACCGGTGTTTAAACCATCGGCGAATGCCGCGGCAGCCCAATACTCTGGGATGGCTGGCAAAGTCATCATTTCCCATTGGAACCTCTCTACGTAACTGCGGAGGGATTAGTCCTTCTTTTGTTTGATTGTGAAAATGTCCTCTTTTATGTGTTTCCACTTTTCGTGCCCCCGCATGAGCTTTTACAAAGGCATCTGCAAGAACAACAAAAGAATCAATAGAATTTCGGGTAAAAAGGTATACCATGAGAGTGCTCCCTTTATGAGCGTTTGATTAAATTTTTTTAGCATGACTGATTCGATCTCGTGTTGTTTGAGATTGTGCCCCATGATTGCAGCTTAGAAGGTCGTGATGTACTCTTCGGGGTTCGTGGTCCCATCGTATTTGGGTATTTCCAGCATTTTGAACTTTCTAGGGATGGGTGCGGGGGTCGCGTTTGATTTATAAGGTATCTTTCCATACTTTCTCGTCACCGCTCTTTTCAAGATTGGGTGAGCCCCCAGTATCTGGCTCATCCGATCATGTAGTTTTTTCTCGAGCCTGGAGAGCCTCGCCAAGTCAGCGTTCTGCTCGGCCAATCCTAGCCCTGCTTGCTCCACATCTTCCGCAGAGGTCTCCGGTGCTTTAGTGTTCACTGGGTCATCCGACCGGCGCTCTCCCGGGGCCGAGCCAGATAGAGAGTTTAAGAGTTTTTCCATACGTTCCATTCTTGCATCACTCGCCGCCATGATCACGGCCAGGGTGGCATTCGAGAGGGATTCACCTTCCCATACATCTCTTCCACCACATGATGAAGGCGCCTTCTCTTTTTACTGGAATAACGCCCTCTAGGGGGTGCCTTCCTGTTTTCCGCTGAGTGGTAGAGATGATCTTCCCCGATTGGGGCTTTGCCATGGTCTTTTGCCAAAGGTGGTTTTATCTCCTCTCTTTTTTCCCGTTCGCTCGGTGCTAGGTCATGTTCCCTCGGCCGCGAGCCCTGCGGATCCCTCCTCTTGTCTGGAATACTATTTTTTGATGAACTACTTCCTGACTCAGGCATGACTGAGCGTAACGTTATTGTTAAAATTTTTGGAACGATCGTATGTCCCTTCGAGAGTTTTTGCTGTAAATCAGCACAACTCCCCAGCTGTCTATCCCCCGTAGACGGCGCCAAACTGTTTTTCGGTGAAACGGATAATCAGTAAGAGATTTGTATTTTAAGGGTTTAAAGACAAGTAGGTTGTATCCAATCCCGAAAACTCTCCTTTCGGGGTCAGTGTTTGTGATTATAATAGCTATATTGAAAGAACCGAGCTTAATAACAAGTTAATGTAAGACAAATAGATATTCCAAGATAAATGATGTGCCCGGATGTATATTACTCTTGAGAGAAAAATAAGAGATAGGTTACAAGAGAGGAAGTGAAGCTGCCTTAGCTTACATGATAAGCTATCTATATAGAAATCAAAACAAGACTTTTCAACCCTAACGTTCGACTGATGTGACCCTTCTACACCCCCACGTGCTTCACTGCCACAATACTCTGATCGAGATTCATTCATGTGACTTGAGTTGGTGGGAGTGGATGCCAGCTACAGAAGCCCTACCGATCTCCCCAGCTTCCTGGGTGGGCAAAACAACTCGGGCATGGATTTCGCCCAATACAATTACCATGCCTAAATTCAAATTGGAATGGCTTATGATCCGAATCTGGATAGAAATAATAATAATGATTATGTGTCATCCAAATAAATTGGGATCGATACATGAGTCATCATATATGGACTGTGTTTCTCCATTTAGCTTGTCAAGTCTCTAATTATTATTTTTTTTTTTATTTTTTTTTAAGTTATATTAGTTTTATCTATGAATGACATTTCGTTGGTAACATCTACATGTGTCAAATAGGAAGGTTGAGCTGAATTTGAGTGGTCTGAATTAATAAATAGGTAGATTTATAACTAGCCTACATGTTACTTGGACTGAAATAGACAGGGCTAAATTTTTCATATAGCTCAATCCGCCAATCATGACTAATTTTAAATTTCTTTTTCGGTTTCTTACAATTTGTTTGAGTACCTACTCCCTCCGTCCCAATTTATATGACACAGTTTGACCATGCACGGAGTTTAAGCAAGAAAAGAAGACTTTTGAAACTTGTGGTCTAAATCATTTCATTAAGGGTAAAAAGGAAAGTTTTAAGTTAAATTATTTCAAAAGATACAAATGTGTCATTCTTTTTTTGACAAACTAAAAGGAAAGTTTAGGAACAGAGGGAGTAATAACTTTTTTTCTTTATTATGACTATATATAACATATCAAATTTTATGGGCTAATTTTACCGCCTCTAATTAACATCTTTTCTCAAATTTCTATTACCTGTTATAGTAGTGAATTTTTGTCTAGTTTTCAACGTGTTTTTCAGAATGTCTGTAAAAGCTAAAGCCTAAAGATGGGGTAACATGGTAAAATAAAAGTTTCTACTAAAACTATGTCTTGCTGGAAAAATGGAAAACATGCTTTTCATCCTTGGTAGAATTATTAGTAACAGAAGATGAGTTGATTTGCTCTGTCTTTTGCGGACAATCTTTTTCTTTTTACCAACCTGAAAAGAAAAGTGTAAGAGAGAAGTTGAAATATACGAGCAAAGTGCAACTAACACATCAGATAATCATATTTTCTTTTTTAGTGCATCACCAGATAGTCATATGAACGCATACCTTAGGATTGAATATATGATATTACCTTAGGATTGAATATATGATATTGTAGCATATAATTCTCTTAAAAGTATAAGAAATTAAGAATAGGCTAATCAAGAATTTAATGCATACAGAGAAATTGTATGACACTAGGCACTAACTAAGGAACCCAAATACACTAGATAATACTTAGGCCAAAGTCATAGATGGACCTCTGAAGTTGTCCTGATTTTCCATCTAGACCCCCCAACTGAAATGTTGACCATCTGAACCCCCGAACATAAGATAAAATGTGCCATTTGAACCCTCGTGCAGTGGGCACACGAGTGAAGCTCACTTGCCGTGACATGGAAAAATAGACCGTTGACATGGAGCCATGTCATGTTACCTTTTTTTTTTTTTTTTTTTTTTTTAAATAAGCCATGTCAACAAAAACAATTAATTTTAACAAAAACTTTATTTTAAAATCTATTTAAATAATTAAAAAAAATTGAAAAACCCAACCCATCCTCTGTGATAGCCCACCTCGCCGCCGCCACTGCCGCAGCTTCCTCCGCCGCCGCCACCGCCGCCGCTTTCTTTTTTTAAATTTCTAATCATTAAAAATTAATTTTAACAAAAACTCTATTTTAAAATCTATTTAAATAATTAAAAAAAAATTGAAAAACCCAACCCATCCTCTCCAATAGCCCACCTCGCTGACGCCGCTGCCTCCTCCGCTGCCGCCGCTTTCTTTTTTTAAATTTTTAATCATTAAAATTAATTTTAACAAAAACTCTATTTTAAAATCTATTTAAATAATTAAAAAAAATTGAAAAACCCAACCCATTCTCTCCGATAGCCCACTTCACCGCCGCCACCGCCACCACTGCCCCCGCCGCCGCCGCTTCAAAATCTATTTAAATAGCGTTTTTGTTAAAATTAATTTTTAATGATTAAAAATTTAAAAAAAGAAAGCGGCGACGGCGGCGGAGGAGGCGGCGGCGGCAGAGGAGGCAGCGGTGGCAGTGGAGCGGTGAAGTGGGCTATCGGAGAGGATGGGTTGGGTTTTTCAATTTTTTTTTAATTATTTAAATAGATTTTAAAATAGAGTTTTTGTTAAAATTAATTTTTAATGATTAAAAATTCAAAAAAAAGAAAAAAATTGGTCTCTCACGCTCTGTTTAAAGCAGTGAGCTTCACGCGTGTGCCAGCTGGCACGAGGGGGTTCAAATGGCACAGTTTATCTTATGTTCGGGGGTTCAGATGGTCAACGTTTCAGTTGGGGGGTCTAGATGGAAAATCAGGACAAGTTCAGGGGTCCATCTATGACTTTGGCCTAATACTTACTCATACGCGATACATGTATGCCACGTGACATGTGTATGCCTTGTAAATGATTTTTTCTTCCTTAACCCTGGTTAGAAAAATGGCATCTTAATTTATCACTTTGACCATGATATAAACTGGCATGATTTATCACTTTGACCATGACATAAACTGGCATGATTTAATCCATACCCGTGATTTGAGTAAGTTTTTTTTTCTCTCAACACGAGTCCAGTAACTATATATTACATATTTTATAGGGAAAAAAGTCAAATATACCCCTCTACTTTGTTTTATTAGTTAAATATACCCTTCGTTAGTGAAAGTTAATAAAAATACCCCTGCCTTCTTCAAACTTCACACTTATGCCCCTATTTGGATGGAAATCCCCAAATCCTCTCAAATTATCCAATTTAAAAAAAAAATACCCACTTTTTTTGTTGGCCCGCCCCTCCCGACCCGCCTATCATCATCATCAAGCTCTAACTTCATCTTCTTCCATGGAGAAAAAAGAAAAAAGCATGAACACACCCAAATGATAAAATCCCAAAACTCACCTCAAATTTAAACAATGCAATACCAAAATAATATAAAAAACAGACAGAATATGATTCTTGATTATTGAAAATCCAACAAGAAAGTAAATAAAAATTAAAAAAAAGACTTGCCTTTTAGCCTTTAACAGCTTGTTTGAACTAAGTTGTTGACTTAAGACTCAAAGAAAAAAATACCTACCAACCCAAAAAACAATACGGTTGCAATATGTTGTTGTAATTTTGAGAGTAAAAATGAGGAAAAACAAATTTGTTCTAAAGTTTTCTTGTTGGATTTTCAACAATCAAGAATCATATTCTGTCTTCTTTTTGCTATCTTTTGGTATTGCATTATTTAATATTGTGTTTAATATGCTTTATATAGTTCATATTTGTGTATATATGTATAAGTAGAAGCTTAATTTGCTAGTATTTCATAGTTCATTTGACTTATGTTATGTAAATTTATGAAGAGACTTTGTTAATACTGTGTAAATCTTGTTAATTTGTTCTAAAGACTTGATTTAAAGATGAAATTTGAGGTGAGTTTTGGGATTTTATCATTTGAGTGTGTTCTTGCTTTTTTTCTTTTTTTCTCCATAGAA
The DNA here is from genome assembly GCF_029784015.1 of Lycium ferocissimum. NCBI lineage: Eukaryota > Viridiplantae > Streptophyta > Magnoliopsida > Solanales > Solanaceae > Lycium > Lycium ferocissimum. Next base: position 500,937 of record NC_081342.1, on the reverse strand, counting down.
GAAGATGAAGCTAGAGCGTGATGATGATGATAGGCGGGGCGGGTAAAAAAAAAAAGTGGGTAATTTTTTTTGAAATTGGGTAATTTGAGAGGATTTGGGGATTTCCATCCAAATAGGGGCATAAGTGTAAAGTTTAAAGGCGTCAGGAGTATTTTTATTAACTTTCACTAATAGAGGGCATATTTAACTAATAAAACAAAGTAGAGGGGTATATTTGACCCTTTTCCCTATTTTATATTATTCATTTCACTGGAGATCCTCATTTAAGACGTATGAGATCAATAATTTACCTAAAACATGAGAAATTCTTGTACAATCATTTTCTTTTATCTGAATTTTAACAGGTTGTTTTGTACCAGCCATTTCCTCTCTCGACCCCCGGGGCTAGAGGCAATGCAATATTATTTTTTATTCAGAATTATATATGCTGTAAGATTAAAAAATAATGTATCCATGATGATTCTTTTTAACTTCACATGTATTATATGTTATCCAAACCTAAATATTGAATTTATTTTTGCTGGAGTATCGAGCGAGTATGTGAAATTATGAGAAGACATGGATGGATCTTGGTGAAATATCGGTTTTGAATGAGTAAAAGTCAAAAAGAAAACAATTAGTCGATCAATTTTGAAGATGAAAACTAATGATAGGGTGAATGATTAAGTGGACATTATTTAGTAGTACCCTATTAAATGTAGCCAACTAATTCTCTCAAATTTCAAATAAAAACCATAAACAAAGAGGAAACGCTAGTACACGAGAATCACGGTGGTAATATTTCTCCTTGAGAAAGGAAGGTTTGTAACTTTTACCACTTATGATTGATAAGACAACATAAGATTGGAATGTGTCAACTGATTCTTTTCATTATCATTATTCTGTGATTGAAAAATGAGCACATCTTTAGAAATTAATGCGATTTTTATTTGCTTTTCTGTCTAATTTCTTGCTTAACTGTATAGTATGTGGCATACCTGTCGAGGGAAACATATATACATACCAGCTGCAATATTTTATTTTGAAAAATGAAACACCTAAATTGTTGGAATTTAGGCTCGAATCTTACTTGTTCACATTGAATTGATTCAAAAAAAAAAAAAAAAAAAGGCTTACAAAATGAGGAGGCAGACATATGCCAATGAGAAATTGAGTAATATTTTGACAACTCTAAATTGGTCTTGTTTTCAAGTCTCTCGTCTATAACCATTTGGATTGTGGATCTTGAGATGTGACCAACAAATTGAAGGTGCATGTTCCAGTTGAATTCCTCTAAAATTCGTCCCCCTTCTCAAGGATAAAAATCCAAAAGGATATTTGTCTTTCATACACCTATATTCTAACGTAATTTTTTCCTGCTAAAAGATTAAATTGCCCGTTTTGCTTTAAATACAAAATAAGGGTATAAATCTAGTTGGAAATGACAGTGCCTGTTTTTCCGACTTGTTTTCAGGGTAGGCTCTCGTCCGAATATATTTATTTTAAATTTGTATTTATTAGTAGATACAATAATTATTACTCTAATTTAAAATCTGATATGTAAAATAATTATAGAACCGAGAGAATTCATAAATTTTAAATTTTGGGTCGAGCTCTAATTCCAGCTTAGAGAGATGTTCCCTTTTTGAAATCATTGGCGGAACTAAAATTTTACTAAAGGGGTTCAAAATATTAAAAATATATGCACAAAGAAGCCAAGGGAATTCAACATATACTATATATACATTAAAAAAAATCCTCTAAAGATTTGCTCGGTTTTTCAATACTGAACATCATTATTTTCATTTTGTTGTTTCCTACGTACGATCTTTTTTAAAAAATATAAGGACTTTTAGGTACAAAATAAAAGATGTGTACAGTTAAGATTACTGCCCCCTAATTTAGTAGCTATCCGATCAAACACAGCAAATGAACAATTCAATTATCTTCCTTCTAATTTCTATCTTTTTAAACACTCTTTCACTATATATATACGCATCTTTAGCCAAATGTTAGGAGCTAGCCGTTTGACCATGAATAAAAGTTGGATACATTTGAAGAATATCATAAACAAATTATCTTTAGCCAAATATTTGTTCATCAACTTTAACTTATAATTTCGACTTCCAACTTGAAATATAGATTTTGAAGTTTGAAAAATAAGTTTTAGGAGTTTTCAAGTTTTTGCTAACAAAATTTTAACTTTGTTTTCATATTTAAACACAACTTTAAGTTTCAAATATCATTCTTCGAATCTCAATTAAATCATGCACAAACACCTATCTAGTCATCTGTTATGTCCAAATCAAATTGTGACTTTTTATTTGTTACTAGGATACTTTCGAAAGATGGATTAATTTTAAGATTATTTATTCTTCTTCTTAATTTATAAAGGATACTAAAACTTACAAATCTCGCCACAAGTCAACAAAAGTTATCGTTTTGCAAATGTTAATTCATTTTGACTCTTTGAAAGACTAGATAAGATAACCATTTAAGATTACAATTGGATCGATTTATAAATACTCATCGATGAGTTGGTCAAATTCCTTTCATAAAAGTCACCAATATCCATTAAATTATTAAAAAGATCTTCAAACATTAAACCGTATTTTCCCATTTTGGTTAAAGGATCTCCTTAAGGTAATGACAACTATATTTGTTCACACTTTTCCCTCCAAAAAAGGTAAGAATAATACTCCCTCCGGTTCAAAATAAGTGCCCCCTTAGTCTTTTTATTTTTAGTTCAAAATATGTGTCCGCTTACATAATCAAGAAGGAATTAACTTTATTTTTCAGATTTGTCTTAATTTACTCAAGGCAATAAATAAGCAAGAATCTTATTTATTAAAGGATATTTTAGTCAAAATATTTATTTTTTCTTCTAGAAATTAGTATTTTCTTAAAGGATCTGAAAAAGGCTAAGTAGACATTTATTTTGAACTGGAGACAGTAAAACACAGAAGTATTCGTCAATCTTTATTACTCCTCTCCACACGGCGAATATCCTCTATGGATTATGATAATCTGATTGGCTTAATTACTCTTTGGCTTAATTACTCTTCTAATCCTATGTATAAAACCTTCATGATTGTAGCATAGGTAAGAAATGCTACCAAAATTCAACCTCGAGACTCTTGGTGAATTAAGCGGTTCGTGGATTTTTTAAACTTTATTATTTATTTTAATTTGATGCATCTACCATTTTATGAATAGGGCTCCATATAATATACGTTTTTTCATTCTTTTTACTCTTCACTACCCATCTATCTATTTTTAATGGCTCTTCTAGTTATGCAATTTATTGATGTACCAGCTTAATGAAAATTATCTTCATATATCTATCACGTCATTTTCCTTTATGATAGTTTGAAAATGGTGACGCATCGAAGGATTATAGAACAATTTTTATTGGTGCTCTTTCTGTGCTTGAGCTATGACGGGGTTCGCGGAACAAAATTATCTGAACAAGAAGATCTGAAGTTGTGGAAGAAATTAAAACTCCTGGATAAGCCACCAAAAAGAACGATAAAGGTACGCGTCTCAATAGCTAAAATGTAGTAATATTGAGAAGTCTTTTGCGTTTGCATTGGTATAATTATAATTAGGCATAACATAAATGATTTCGTCAATATTTTTACAGACTGAATATGGTGATATATGCGATTGTGTGGACTTTTACGAGCAACCTGCATTTCACCATCCTTTATTGAAAAATCACAATTACCATCCTCAGGTTTGTCTCCATTATATCCTTTTATGGCTTACAATAAATTTTTAATACTAACAAATTATGTAAATAAATGGCGCGCAATTGATTGTTTTTCTCTGGATGAACAGATGAAACCCTCTTCGTTTATGAAAGAGAGCGTTCCAACTACATCGACTAGTGATATACGTTGCAACCAATAGGATTACGTGAGGAAGGTTGTCCTGCTGGAACCGTTCCTATCAGAAGATACACAAAAGAGGATCTTATTAGACATAAAGTTTTGCCGCTACCAGAAGATAACGCAGTCGACCCTCCATTTACTAATGTAAGATTTTGTTGTTTCAATTGATAGTTTTTTCAACTAACAAACAGAATACTCAAAAAGTTCACAGCACAATTATAAATTCAGCTTTCCAGAATATATAACATCTCTTGTGTAAGATAATAACATTATCTTACTTTGGCACAGAGGGACAACTTCACTGATTCCAAAAATAGAAGGATTAAATCTTTGAAAGGGTACAAGGTAGGTAACTATTACTTATGAATATTATCTTTGTATAGATTTATTGTTCTCTTTTTGGCATTTTAATGTTGTGTAGGACATCTTTTGTGATCCTCTTTTTCAATACTGCAAATCTCAAAATGGAAACAGGGCATGGATCTTAACTCTTTCTGAAAAAATTTCTAATTTACACTGTCATTTATTCTCTTCAGCGGGCTATAGTTACAACTTACAACTGAAGACAATCCAAATAATAAGTTCGGTGGAGCTTCGATGATAGCTGCTATATACAATCCTCGTAGCATAGGTCAACAACATAATGCATGTCGATTGAAACTTATTAAAGGAAAAAGTATTATACAAACGGGTTGGAGAGTAAGTCAAATCAACTCCTTCAATTTGTGAATAATATATGTTCCCTTGGCGCCTATAAATCATTATTTTTTTAATTTGCTTTAGGTTGACCCTACTCTATATGGCGACAACAGAACTAGGTTATTTGTACATTTCGATGTAAGTCTCCAACTAGCTAGTAAAATCGCTTAGCTTCTTATATTGTACTTTAGAAATAAGTACCTCAAATTATACATAATCTTTTTAAATATTTTCAGGATTGTTTAACCTTAAAACGGAGAACAATTAAATTTATGTGTGATGCTAAAGATATGTGGCTAAATTCAATTACGGATTAAATAGAATAAGGCAATAAATAAACGAAGAAGCAGTAATTTGACCGACTACCAAGTATGTCTAGCCTCGGGTATAGAGACCGAGGTAGGTACTTCTGTTGAACACTTACACGACGAATAATAAACTTAAGAACAGATGGGAATGATTTCAAAGGACTGTTATTATTCTTGATATGAACTCTTTAGTGTTTTCGTTGCCAGCCTCCCTAATGGATGGGAACCTCCTCTTTATATAGTAGAGGAGTCCCAACCCTAGTACAATCCTAAATAAGGAAAAGAAATCTGGTGACAGCTGTTACCGAGATCGATGCCGAAATACCCGATTGAGGGCGGACATTTCGGCCTTCTCCTTATGGCAGTTAACCGCCCTTCCTTTATCGCCTCGCTGCAGATTGAGCTCGATGCCTCGTTCCCGATGAACCGATCGTATCGTGATCGAGCATCACCATGACAACGGAAAATCGAGCGTGCCCTTATCCTCGGTTTTACCCGTATACAGATAGTCCCCTCATTTCCCGAGGTAAAATTATTGACGACGGGGAATGGACCCGAATAAAGCTGAACAGGCGCCTCCAATTACCTGGGCCAAGACCTTCCAGTCAAGATCTCACTCTGCCCGATGCTAGGTCATCATTACCCAGCCGCTAAATCTTTCTGGGAATCCTCCTTGTATCAGAGTCCTTGATAGGCTATAGGACCTCTTGATTCTCTTTCTATATAAAGCCCATGCCTTCTTTCTTTTCCACGTATCTGCACTTCTTCAAATCTCACTTTGCTTCTCCTTAAAAACCTTCAGCGATCATGGCTCACGTCCCATTATTGACTCAAGGTGAAGATCAGCACTCGTTTACGTCGTCAAGGGGAGCCGCTGGTCCTGACCGGGGGCTAGAATCTCTTGCTGCTGGTATTCCCCCGTCGGGTCTTAGTTATACGAACGACTGCAAAATTCTTCACCATTCTGATTCGGTGGAGAATTTTGAATCTTGTATTAATGATGGTGCCATTATCGTGGTCAGAGAAGATTGCAATTTAAGCGCAGATGTTAACGTTCGCCCTGTTGGGGAAGGTGTGAAAATGAATCACCACATTGCCGGGTTCACTCTCCCTGTTCACCGAGTGATCGAGGACTTCTGTCGCCGGTATCGGATATGCATCGGCCAGATCGCTCCACAGGTTTGGAGACTTGTATATTGTATTGAGAAGTTGGCTAATGTGGCCGGAGTCACCTTCACCCTTGACCATTTGCTTCACATATATATACCTCGGGTGATCCGAGGGGGAATTGTTCATATGATTCCTAGAGGAAGTCGAAGCCTGATCGATCCCGAAGACGATTACGACCGAGGGTGGCTTCATCGGTTTGTGATGATACGCACAGCTCAACTTTATCGTCTATCCTCTGTCGATTTTCCTGAGGTGTGGAACCCTTCACCAAATTCGGTTGCACCCAAGTTTGTTACGGCTATTTTCGAATGGGTGATTGCCCTTCTCCGAGCTTCCCTTAGCATAGGCCGTTCTTGGAGAAGGATGGCACCCGAAGGGTGGAAAGGCAAAGATCATGGTAGTCTCTTAATTTGATTGTTTTGTCCCTCATTCCCCTGTATTATGTCTTAGCCCAATGTATTCGGTTTTCAGGACTTCGGACGAGGAGGGCTTCCAAGAAAAAGTTGGTGGCCGAGGATGTTACTCGGGGAAGAAGAGTATCTGCGCCACCGAGGGCACCTGGGCGAAGAGGGACGGGAAGCTTCCCAGTTAGGCATTCGGGGGTCGGATCTCGGGTTCGAACCCGTCATATCATGGAGACCCGTCGAGAAATGCCTTTTGGCGAAGCTCTGCCAACAATAGTGCTTGATGAAGAAGATCTACCGGGGCCAGATATCCCCGGTTCATCCACCTCCCGTGTAAGTCATGGGGATATCTAACTGGTATCATGCGTCATCGCCGCATCCCGTAGAATAAGCTAAAGATCCCAACCTTCGACGTCGCTGGGTCGGTTAGGGGTGTTGCTGTTTTACTTTCGTTTTCCCACTAGTAACAGTAGAGTAGGGCTTCTCCCGTTTTTCCTGTCATACTGATGTATCCGACATAGTCGAAATTTTGTGGAATGGAACAACCTTTAATGGGACATTGCGAATTGGTTTATATTGGACTTGATTGAGCATTCCATGTGCGTTATTTGTACCTGAATTTTTGTATATGTCCCTGCAATATTTGATCAATAATCTGTAGTTCTATAATTTACAAAAATTCAAAATGTTTCGCTACCGGCTCCCAAGTTCGAACATGATAAAATTACAACCTCATATAGCGAAAAAAGCTTTAGAAATGCCGGACAAGTTAGATAATGTTAAAGAATTACAAAAATTCCTAGGAATAGTAAATTATGCTAGAAACTTTATAAAAGACTTAGGAAAAATAGCAAGACCATTATATTCAAAAACAGGATCTAATGGTCAAAAACACTTTAATACTGAAGACACTAAACTAGTACAAAAAATTAAAGAAAAAACAAAAAATATTCCTGACCTAAATATGCCACTCGAAACAAACTATTTAATCATAGAAACAGATGGTAGTTTCGAAGGATGGGGAGCAATACTAAAAACAAGACCAAATAAATATAGTAATAAAAGTGAAGAAAAAATATGTGCTTATCAAAGTGTTAAGTACAAAGAAAAAGGTAACATGAGTAGTATAGATGCAGAAATTTTAGCTGTAATATACGGATTAAATAGTTTTAGACTATATATCTTAAACAAATCAGAAATACTAGTTAGAACAGACTGTGAAGCTATAGTTAAATTCTATCAAAAGATAAATGATAAAAATAGTAGTAGAAGGAGATGGCTAAACTTTATAGATACTATTTCAATTTATAACTTAAAGTTTGAACATATAAAAGGAAAAGATAATAATCTAGCAGACCAATTAAGTAGATTAAAGATTACTGTTAACTAATAACATGATTTTCCATTTGACAGCATGAGACCAACAAGTTCTCAGACAACAGACAAGGGAAAAGGCATACAAGCCTCAACCCCAGACACTTACGGACAAACAGTACTAGATAATCTTCATTTCAGACCTATATCTTCATTAGGAAGTAATGCCCTAGAGAGAATACAATTTGGAACTAAACATAACCATCAATCATGACTTTTAGAAAATTACCAGAATGCATAATAGATAGACAACAGACATGTTTGGTAGACAATTTATGGATATCACATAACAAAAAAGATTCTAAACATTTTGTAGCCACCCTAAACGCACTTTGTCAATATTTTACAGACAAGAATCTAGACAAAAAATTTAGATATTATGTCGTAGTTCATGGCAGGACTAATGGTATTTTCCAAACTTGGCCAGAAGTCATAGACTCTATTAAAGATATACAAAAACCTCTTTTTAAAGGATTTAATGATTTTACTGTGGCATTAGATTATGCTAGGGGAATATTGGGTCCAAACTACTATATTTCTCCAGCACTCAGACAAAACCCAGACAAAATTCCTCAGTACAACATACAAAAAGACACAGACAAAGTAATTTTTTGTGATCATTGTTCCTCTATGACCGAAGCCTTTAAAAGACTAAACCAGACAAATGAGACATTGATCCAAGAAAAAATGAAGTTATTGGAGCAAGTAAAGATGTTAGAACACAGACTACAAGCAGTCAAGTTCGAGTTAGCACAATCTCAGAGTTTTTCATCTCAAACTAAAATGGATGAGACAGGTGTGCATTCCCCAATGAATGCAGTTAAATCCACTATATCGGATAAAGATACAACTAGTCCGGTTCAAACGGTAGCCGGTAAAGACTTATCAAATTCGTTGATGGCTGTCACTTTGCCAAAAAGTGAAGATGAGGGATGTTCATCTCTCCAGACAAACCGAAGACTACCAAAGACACTAACACAAGGAGCTACATCTACAAAGAAAAGTATACTTGCCAAGAAGAAAAAGAATGAGAAAATAGAGAATATAGTTAAACAGACATTAGAAAGATTTTTTCAGACAAAAGAAGAACAAGATAAACATATAGTCCAAAATCCTAGTCCAAAATTATCTCCAAGTCTAGGGATGTCAGCAGTCCATAGTTCAGATCTTGAAGGAGACATGGAAAATTTTCAGAACAGTGCATTTCAAGACTCGCAGGATCCAAATGATGTAGATTCGGGAATGAGTTTTGATTCCATTGCACTACATAATTTAGACACGTAAGAGAGATAAATTAATGGAAGAAGTAATCATGATAGACAAAGACAAAGAGAAAGGCAGATTCGTGGAAAAAGCAAAAGGAACTAGAAGACATTAATGGAAGAAGTAATCATGATAGACAAAGACAAAGAAAAAGGCAGATTCGTAGAAAAAGCAAAAAGAACTAGAAGACTATTATAAAGTGGCTTTATTAAAGTAACTTTGAGCTACAGCAAAGGACAGATCAGCAAAGGACAATACTATTAAGTTTCTTCTGAAAGTTTCACGTGACAATGGGGCCCAAAGAGCACCCGGCTGAACTCAAAAGATTCTTTAATAGTTTGAAATCCGGAGTTGAAGTCTGCCAGACGCCTATATATAGAGACCATTTGGTGAAGAAGGGATCATCAACAACACTCACAAGCAAAAACCATAACCATATTCCCCTTCTCTTTCAAATGCCTGAAATCTTTTCCCTCACCAAAATTCTTGTAATATAATCTTCTATTGTAAAATAGTATTAGTTTTCAATAATTCTCCTAGTGTGAAGTAATTTTTGGGGTTTCCCGAAAGGGAAACCTCCCTCCGTCGTTAAATCATGTAAGTTTTATTACTATGTTTTTCTGTATTACTCTCCCTACTATATATGTAAATTATGTCAATATTTATGTAATCTATGTTTTATGAATCTGTTACTCTTAGTATATGGTTATTCTCTTAAATTTTTTAATAAACTCGATGGATTAACCTGTAAATTCCTAGGCGATAAAGCGGCCGTTTTAATGTCTAAAAAATGATAAAGGACAATACTGGCCATGACCGGGGTGTGGTTAAAGAAGAAAGTTATTAAGAACAAAGGTTAAGAGAAAGAGATGAACAGTGTAACAAGATTCATGGTTGGACGAGTCCATATTACTAAAAAAAAAAAAGGGGGGGGGGGGGGGGGGGAGATAACGAAGAAAACTTAGAAATATAACTACATGATAATAGGACATCTAGGAGTGAGGAAGTACCGAGTAGGATTGTTTAAACATTTGATAAAAACCACCTTAAAATTTTCCACCAAGTTCTTTGAACTTTCTTTGAAATTTTAATATGAAATTTTAATATTGAAAAACCATAACCCCCCTCTCTCTTTGGTATCTATATTCAGGTAATACATTCTTCCTATGGGAAATAATTGAAAAGGAATCAGAGATAGGTGGGGCGTTTTAATTGGTTGAATTTTTCACGTAGGATGTGATTGACATTCACGCGCAATGCTAAAATAATAAAACTCACCATGTATGCTATGTAAGTCGGATTGTATTTGATAGATACGATGTGATTGACATTCATGCGCAATGCTAAAATAATAAAACTCACCATGTATGCTATGTAAGTCGAATTGTATTTGATAGACACGCTTGAGGACGAGTTCAGGGATTCAATAGGAACAACGCTTAGTTAAAGTGCCAAAATGGAAAAAAGGTGCAAGTTTTAGGGGGCCGCATATGCATTAAGCCTTTCATCAACTTTAAATCTATATATATATATATATATATATATATATATATATATATATATATATATATATATATATATATATATATATATATATATATCAACGCCTACTATATATGTATAGGCTGCTAATACTCTTCATCTCTCTGGTATAACATTAATCGGTAATATTTCAATTTTTTTATCAACAGAATAAATATGGTGATATATATAATTGTGTGAACTTTTAACAAGCAACCTGCATTTGACCATCCTTTATTGAAGAATCACAATTACCATCCTCAGGTTTGCCTCCACTATATATATGCTCTTACAATCAATTTTTATTTTCAAATCTTAAAATGAATAGTGAATTATAAAAAGAAAATTTGGATGCACAGATGAAACCATCTTTGTCTATGAAAGAGAGCGCTTCAACTATATCAACAAGTAACAAGTTGTCAAGAATTGGATTATCTGGTAGAGAATGTCCAGTTGGAACTGTTCCTATCAGAAGAACCACGAAAGAAGATCTTATTAGACACAAAGTTATGCCACCACCGGAAGATATCATGGTCAACAATTCACTTACTCGTGCAAGATAATATATTTTAAGTTTACAAATTAAAGTTGGTTTAAATACAAGTCATATTTCACTATATACCATGCTAGTTTATGAATTATAAACAAAAAACACTGAAGTCATTGTTATCACAAACTAAATTAGCTTTTCAGTATAACATATCTCATATTGTTACCTTATTTTTGCAGAGGGGAAACTCCATTCATTCAAAAAGAAGAAGATATAAACCTTTGCAAGGGTACAAGGTACATATCATGATTTATCATACTTACATGAGTATTATGTTTTTGCATTTTAGTTTCGAGATTGACATCTCGCACACTTCTCTTTTGTAATAACAAATGATTGATACTTAGGCCTCAGCATAAAGACAACTTAATATTAGTATTTACTTGATACTAAATTTTATGCTTATATTGCCAAATTATGATTGCATCCGCTAGAATTTGACACTTTCCGCTCTATGACTACATCATAGTTGTAGGAATGTACTTTATGCACAAATTGACAAAAATAGATATTTTTGATTATATATGAATTATTGAGTTCCTCTGACATGAGGGAACATTCTATAGTGAAGTGGCAAAGGAGGTTCAAAACTTGCATTAGATCACTGGTTTAAATGTTGATTAGGTGTGACACTAGTCTAGCATTTTTTAAAATCTTCCGTATGATTTCTGGTTGTGACACTGTATCTATGAACATCTTGTTGGCACGACAGTCTATCCGCTCTCGGATAAGCCTTGATATAATGATGTAAACATTGCTAAATCGATAGCAAATCACTAAGGGCCTGTTTGGAAAGCCACTCAAGTAATTGGAATTGGGTGTGATTGAGTGTAATTACCTTTGTTTGGCCTATTTGTTTGTGGGTAATTCATGAGTTAGGTGGGAATTGGGTGTAATTGAGAAGGTGTAATTACACTCTCCAATTCTCAAGGGGGGGGGGGGGGGGGGGGGAAGAGTGGGTGTAATTACACCTTTGTAATTACAGGGTTACCTTTTAGTTTATTTCTTTTTAATTTCATTTTAATTTCTTTTCTTTTTTAATTTATTTTTTATTTCTATTATTTAATTTATTTATTTTAATTTTAATTTCTTCTCTTTTCTGATTTATTTTTTTATTTCTATTATTTTAATTAATTTTTAATTATTTTTATTTTTTAAATATATTTTTTATTTTTGTAGTATTTATATTTCATTTCCTTTCTTCTCATTCCCAACCTTTACTTCTTGTGGTTCCATATAATTGCTCGTATTTTTTTAGTTTTTTATTCATTTAGCATAACTATGTTAATATTCTAATTTTTGAAACTACATCTCTTAATATTAGAAAGAATGAGTCATTAACAAACTTGGCATATAATAAGTGACGTTATTAAAGTAGATTTTCGTTGTGAATGAGCTTATAGACTTATATTTTCCCTTTCTTTTGAATTATAGGAGTATTTACTTATGTTACGTTGAAACTTACTTATGTAACGTTGGAATTTGACATAAGAGTATTATGTTAAATTTTTTCTTTTTCTTTTTCTTTTTCTTTTGGGTTATATTTTCGATTTTAAAAATATTTGCTTGATCTATTGACTTGTTATTTCACATTGCATGTTGTTTATTTTTCACTTACAGTTGGTAGAATTTTGTCAAACATTTGAATAATGTTATGGCATTATATTTATAAATATTCTTTTTTTGTCAAACATCCAATCCCATGATGTCCTCACAAAAAAGGTATGCTTTTAAGTTTATAATCAATTAAAATTAAAATATTATTAATTTGAAATTATATATCAATTATTTTTTACAATATTAGTTACAAATATATGATTATTAATTGACATATTTTCAAGAAACAATGTATTATTAAATAACTAATTTAATATCATTTATAAAGGCGAATATTTTTTAAATATTAATTTTAAATTTTTTATAATCAAATGTTATTTTTAAATTAAACTAAGCTGTGTAATTACACTTGTGCAACCAAACACACGCTTGTAATTACACGGTAATTGATATTATGATAAACAAACGGGTCATTGTAATTACTAATTGTAATTACTAGGGTAGTAATTACACCAATTCCAATTGTTGGCTTTTAAATCTAAATCTAAAATATGTTTAAATTAATCCTAACTCTTTGTGAAGAAATTTCAAATTTAATTAGTGATCATATATATATATATATATATATTCTCTTCAGCTTGCAATCATTCATACTAGGGGTGGGCGTTCGGTTTTTCAAACTTCGGTTCGGTTTTTTTGGTTTTGATTTTTTGAAAGTGGACACCGAACACCGAACCGAATTAGTTCGGTTCGGTTCGGTTTTTTGAAGTTCGGTTCGGTTTTTTAATTCGGTTTTTTTTTTTTTTTGCATGGGCCTAAATTGGGATATTTTCTGCTTGTAAAATGAGCATTCTTTTTAATTATAAATGAGCTATTTTATTGTTTTTAGATAAAAATGGGAAAATACTGAAAATATAGCAAGTCCACGACGAAGCGGTTGAATGACCGATACTGGAATATATCATTGAAATGGTAAGTGTGAAGGATTCGTCTAGCAATCAATATAAGAAGAAACATTATGTTCGAGGTTTCTCTAGTAATATATATATATATAGAAATGCCTACTGCGGGGCTAAGAGATAGTGCTCGCAACATCAAGGCTCTCTCCAAACAAATCCATAAGTAAACCAAAGATGTTTAGCTTGTTGAAAGCATAAGCTTTAATCACTTTGTGAAGAGAGATCATGAAGCTTTCCAAGTAGTGAGTCTTTCATAGAAGAAACGTCACCAGAGTTCATAAAATTAAAGGTAAGCGGGATAGGCTGGGAGTACAACATGCTTGACAAAGACGTAAAGGGCAAGAAAGAGATGATATATACTAGAGATATATATATACTCCATAATTATTAACAAAAGGCGTTCGCTTTTTGGTTGATAAGTACCATCCAATTAAAACCTAAATAAAGTATATAAAAAAAAAAAACGGAGAAGGGGTGCAGCAAAGTGCAACCGAGAAAAGCGGATTGGAAAAGATATGAGCAATTAGCACCGCCGACCTTTGTTCGGTTAAAACCGAAAACCGAAAAAGCGGTGAAGCGGCAACCGAACATCTTAGAAAAACCGAAAAACCGAAAAAACCGAACACGTGCAAGAAAAATTGGAAAAAACCGAATTAATTCGGTTATTTTCGTGTTTATGCCCACCCCTAATTCATACTGTAGATGACCCAAGTAACAAATTTGGAGGAGCCGGGATGATAGCAAGTGTCTGTAATCCCCATGTCGAAGGTCAACAACATAGTCCATGTCGATTGAAAATAATTAAGGGAGCAAATATTATTCAAGTCGGTTGGAGAGTAAGTCAATTTTATTTTCCTATCTACATAAATAGAGAAGTGAGCTACCATTCCACCTATATTTATCATTATTTCCTTTCTGTTTTAGGTTGATCCCACCTTGGATGGTGACAACTTGACTAGGTTATTTATACATCACGAGGCAACTCATGAACTAGTTAGCTTTTTATATATTTCATTTGCTCGATCCCTCAAACATATGATCTTTCAGACTTAATTTCAGGATGGTAATACTGCTTGTTTTAATTTGTTAGGTCCTGTAGATGGAGCTTTTGATCCTGTTACACAACGTGGAGGGAATATATCTAAGATAGAATTTTCGATAAATTGGGTAATTTTTCTTTCTTTATTCAAGCATAATTGATGAAATATTGACCTTTACTTGTTAACCATTTTTTTTTATTATTATTATTGAAAATATATAGGACCTAAACAAAGGAAACTGGTGGTTGTTCTATACGGAGACTAATACACCAATTGGTTTTTGGCCTCGAGAGGTGTTTGATGACGACTTTGAGGTGGAGCAGTATATAGTCCACCTGGAATACGCGAACCTCCCATGGGTTCAAGCTTTTTTCCTAATGTTTGCAAAAGGGATTTTACGATTGTGATCTAAAAGGTCCATAAATCTATCTATATAGAATAGGAGAGACAAAAGCATATTAGGATGACAAGTGTCATCACCATAAAAATTTTATTTTTAAAAAAATAAAACATAAAAACACATAAAAAAGGAATGAAGAGAAAAGACAAAAAGAGAAAAATTCCCCTCTCACACACACATGCACGGTTTAAAATATTTAAAAAATTAATTTTTAAATTTTAAATTTTAAAATCATATTTGTCGCAACTGTTTACACCATGATCTCCCTATTCTTGGGCACATTTCTTTGCACTTATTTACATCCCGACCGGTACACTTTATTACTATTATGTGACTTTTTTATTCTCTCTTTATACATCACCAGTTTCTCTCATGTATCAGAATCTTTTTGTACTCGTGAAATGGGGGACACAAAATTAGCAGTCTCTACATTGTAAGTTGTAAATTGTACTACATTGTACGTTGTAAATTGTAACCGTAGATGGTGAAATTGCAAGACCACTTTTGCGGTTGAAACCGCTAAGAAGATTGGACGGGAAGGTTAGTGTTTTTAGTTCTTCTATATACTTACTATATATCTCTTGCAGGTTTCTTTTCTTTTTTGTTTCTGGGGAATACCAGAATTGGACTGTATAAGTTATATCTGAGTATTGCACTGTTTTGCAGATGTTTTTGATAATTGATTGTCTTTCTTTGCAGATGGAAGACCAGATCCTATTCCATTTTCCGGTAAACTATGCGATTGAATTAGATTTTACCAAAACTACTAGGGATATACGTTAATTTCCCCTGCTTATATATTCTATTTTATTTTCTTGTGCAGGGGACACTTTGGCTTAATTTGGAGATGAATAAAATGAAGTCTAGCTTTCTGGATGGATGAGATCAATGATGTGGTAGGATTTTTGCCATTGTATTCTTTTCTTTTCTGCGATCTTAAATCCATGCGACTGGAAATGATATAATTCTTCAATATCACATTGCCAAACTTGTGCATTCGGTTGATATTGTAAACTAAATCTCAATTTTATGAAAAACAAAATCCAAGTATGAAAGCATCACTAATTGATACAGAAATTGCATTGTACATCATAAACTTGATTTTTGGTTATGTAAATACATAATAATCGGATAGGTAACTTATAAGTTATAACTAATCAAATTTACTAAGTAAATATGTTTGGAGCGCACTTAAAAATTAAAACACAATAGCAAATACAAAAATCATTCCATTAACTTTTGCTCAGTCCTATAGCTCACGTAAGAATATGTGATGTTTCTGGCAACTATTAAAAGTGCAGTGCATATACTCATGAACGTTGGATCAGATATACTTCTATATTTAGAATTGGGAAGTTTCACAATTTCTAAGAAAGTAGTAAAGTTAACTCAATTACATTCTGTGAAAATTGAATATTAGGGAAACAAGACTTGTGACTCGAAACTATATATTCAAAGTCGCTTTTAAGAGGGCCCAAGACTTTTGTAACCCAAAAATAAATTTTTGGAACCAAAATAACCCATTAAAAAAAAAAAAAAGGTTTTACGCACAAAATCTGTGGGTAAAAGGACCAAAGTGTAGTTTTACACTTAAGTCCTTCTACGCACAGATTCAGTGCGTTAAAGCTCTTAAATATACGGCCTCCTTCCTCCCCACCACTGGTCCCCCACGATCAAAAGAAAAAAAAAATCAGCCATTAAAGGTGCGTTCCGAGGTCCCACGCGATCAAAAATATCGTTTTCTTGTGGATTTCCAACATAAAAGTCAATATTTTTGGTATATTGGAGTGTAGGACAAGTTTCTTCGCAATAAAGCGGCATATAATTCAATTCAAAAACTCAAAATTAAAGCTTCAATCTAGATATTTTACTACGATTTTTCTATTACATTATTAACCTAAGCATTACTATTGTGTATTATTTGTGGATATGGACAAAAAAAAACTTTTAAGCACTTTTTTTGTGCTCAAAATGGGTTGTTTCTGCCCGTATTTTCATTTTTTTTTAAATTTTTTTATTTGTTTATTTGTTGTTAATTGTTTATTTAGTATTTGTTAATTGTTAGATTAGTTATTTTAATTGTTAGACTAGCTAATTATTTATTTAGTTTTTGTTAAGCCAATTATTTATTTATTAATAATTTGTTAATTATTTGATTAGTTAGTTAATTGTTTATTTATTAATTATATGGTAATAATTTGTTAATTTTTTGATTAGTTAGTTAATTGTTTATTTATTAATTATATGCTAATAATTTGTTAATTGTTTGATTAGTTAGTTAATTGTTTATTTATTAATTATATGCTAATAATTTATTAATTGTTTGATTAGTTAGTTAATTGTTTATTTATTAATTATATGCTAATTGTTTGCTAGCTAATTGTTAATTTTTTTATTTGTTAATTATTAATCTTTATATCTTTAATTGTTAATTTATTTATTTGCTAATTAGAAATTGAAAATCCTTAGTTTAGGATTCAATTCTTTGTATAATTTCTCGGTAAAAGATTACATAACTAATACTACGTATTAGAGATTAATTAAAAAAATAATGATTAATTTAAAATGCGTAAAAAATATACCACTTTAATTCTTACTTCATGTATTAATGATTAATTTAAAATTCCTAAAATAGATAGGACACCTCCACGGAGCCTGGCCCCGACGACGTAGGGGTACTTTATCTATGTAATAAGCATGGGTCCCAAAGATGTATGGGATGCAGGGTATCCTCAGTAGCAGTGGTCCGTACCCGTCGGGGGAGTCGGCATGGGATATTCTAGTAGGCTATTCCCCCACATCCTCATGTCATAGATATGCTACGTCGGGCAAGATCATCGGTGCGTCGATCGAGGTTGGTCGAACTTGTGCACGATAGGGCTTTGGCGGCCGTGATTGAGCGAAGCAGCAGAGGCCCACATTTCATCTCCTCACCGGCGAGGGGGCTACCATCACCCTGCAAGATGTCGAGGTGATTTATGGTCAACATATTGATGGACGAATGTTAGCATCAGATAGAGTAGAGCCTCCGTGTACTGCCGTATCTCGAGAGTTGACTAGGCTCATCGGGTTTCGCGGCCTCATCGAGAGGATATTCGTGGACGGAGTCGGTTGTTGAGGTCCTCCCTCCGTGCTCACTTGCGCCTCGTACATCTGCAGCATCCGATTGGCGAGGCGACGCCTCACGCTGATGTTGACCGACGTGCTCGCTTATATCTTCTCATCATATTCGGGGGCATCGTGGTTCCCGAACACGTCGGTGCGGATATGAGCATGAGGTATCTGCTCTTTATTGAGGATCTGACTCACCGGAATGTTACGGTCGGGGGCGCCGCCGTCCCGGCTTACATGTACGTAGGATTTAATCAAGCCTGCATGGGCGAGAGGCTCGAGGTCGCATTTAGCCCTCTTCTTCAAGTAATATATTTAAGTGTGTGTAATAAAACACTAAATATATTTTTTCGAAACGACGACCGATAAATATTTTTTTTGATAATTATGACCGTATACGGGGCGTGGACTAGGTTCGAGACCTTTTCGTACCCATACCAAGCCACCCTCCCGATGACTATGTTTCGCTAAGGATATGCCATACGCGCGGAGATGGTCGCGAGGCTGCATACCGAGAGGTGTGGAGACGCACCATGTCATTCTCCCGCTTAGGGATCGTTAAACCTGTGAGCCACCGCGCCCAGGTAAGTTTTTTTGGATTTAATATTAGTTTGTTATTTTTGTTATCTTTTATTGTTAACTAGTTGAATTCTTTTATGTGACCTTTCATATGGATGTTTAGTATGATCGGATTTTGGGTCACCGTCGGCGTTTTGTAGAGGTCAAGGAGCATTATGTGGACGGCAAGGTGTCCATTGATCCATATGGACATCGTTCGAGCATCATGCGCCCGACCGCGTGTTTACGGCGGTTGGGCATGTACGAACATACCCGCGGCTACACATTGAGAGCACACCGATACCCGGGGACGAGCGTTCGATCGACACGGCATGGCGAGCGCGTATCCACCGCAGTCGATGCATGGAACGCGAGGACGACGACTTGGGCCGCGCGGTCGGACACAGACACTCGGTCCGTACGAGTACATGACGTGGTACATGCATTTCACTCGCTCCTTGATTGCCAACCCCTCGACGCCTCATCCTGATGGCTGAGGATATACATCACTCTCAGGAGCGTATGAGGCGCTGGTAAGTTTTATTAGTCTTAAACTTAATCCATCGTCTTATTATGTATTACTTTACGAATTTATTCAATTCTTAAAATTTGCAAATATATGCAGCTACGGATGACTTCGATGTTAATACGCCGTGAGAGCATTCACTTACGGAGTCCACCGACCCGGGATAGCGGCATATGCGGCACGGATAGTTGACTTATCGACACCGGTATGACACGGGCACAGAGTGGCATCGTGTCACTCAAGATGTTCCTGCAGCCTCGCTCCAGCTCGCCAAAGGGTGTTCCGCAGGGTGGGGGTGATGAGGTGGTCGGGGCCAGCGCAGGTCTAGTAGATGAGCCACGACGATATAGCCCGTCGGGCTCCGCGGTACAGATATCCCGTCGACTTCTCTTCCGGTCGTCGACTTCACGGTGAGACCTGGATATGCGAGATGTTCGCATTATGATCCTTGGTCATCATTGCCACAGGTGCCAGTTAGTGATCTACATATGGGAGACGGACATGAGGACTTAAACTTGGATATTATTTTCGATGAGTACTTTCTTCGTCCTACAGCCAGGCCTATGGCACTATCTGCATCTCCGGCTCCGCGGGCCGCTCAGGAGCCCTCTCACATGCCATCTCAGGAGCCCGTCGACACACAAGTTTGTTTTTTTACAATAAAATAATGTATTAATTAATTATTTTATTAATCTATATTAAATTATTTACATGTATTATAGGTTCATTCTTCTGCGCCTGTGGACCCGTCTCCTCTTGTTCGTATTGACCCGTCTCCACCTCCCGGCCCTACAGCTCCGGTAGCACTCGGGGAGACCGTTGGAGGAGCCGCCTAAGGAGCCTCCTCGACCGCCCATCTCGTGAGGCCGTCGACACACAGGTTTGTTTTTTTACAATGAAATAATTTATTAAATAATTGTTTATATGTTATTTCATGTTTTGTTTATGATAAATCTAAATTAAATTGTTTATATGTTATTTCAAGTTCATTCTTCTGCTCCTGTGGTCCAGTCTCCTTCGATTGAGTCATCTCCTGAGGCATCTAATGAGGCTACTCAGGTTTCGACCGCCGCCGTCTCCCACAGGAAGCATATTTTCACCCATGGCCTGAAGAAAGGAAGAAAGGATAATCATGACATAAATCATCCTGTCATTAAGAGGAGGAGAGAGGATCCTGATGATAGTGAGGGTGGTGGGGTTGGCCTTAGGAGATTGTATATTTGTAAATAAAATGTACATTTTATGTTAATATTATATATATTTTTGGGTATTATTTTTTTAATGATAATTAGTTATTTTAGTATTTATTGTCGATTAATAATAACTCGTGCGACGTCCTATATTAATTAGAACCGTATAACGACGATCTAAATGTATATGTATAACAAGTTTTCAAACTTACTTCGGAGCACTTTACAACCCCTAAATGACGATCTAAATGTATATGTATACTTGATGTAATGAGTCGATATCATTGTACACTAAAAAAGATATTAAGTTCTATATAAAATATTTATATTCTGGTGTTTTGAAACGTGACTAATCTTCGGTCAAAGTACGGAAAAAAGCTTAATTTTGAGTTTGATTTCAAAGAATAAATTTTGGGTTGGGAGGGGGTTTCACCCAGTTAGATCGTTTGAAGCCTACTTTGATTCTTTTTTTTGTAACGGGTTAGTTTGGTTCCAAATTTTTTTTTTTTGGGTTAGAAAAGTTCCGGACTCCTTTTAAGAGGAAGATTAAATTCACATTTATCTCTAAAAAGAATTGCTAGAAAGGATCGAGCACCCTCAAAATATCACCATAGAGACATAGGTGAAGCCTACATTTAATCAAATTTAATACTGTTTGTCTATATGACATTTTAGTATTCAAATTCATAATCTCAGTGTAAATAAACTCTTTATTATATAAACCTAAAATTCAACAAATTTTATTATCTTATTACTTAATTTTTAAAAAAATTATTCAAATATTATCTGATAACTTTGAACATATAATGAACGTTAATGTCATAAACAGATCAAAATAATAGATATAAACATACTATCGCAAACAACAAGGAGGTTAGTGGTACGAAGGCAAAATTAAAGAGTGTTGTCTCTTAAATTATCCAAATATTAAAAAGAGAACAATGAGCAAGAATATTAAGTCAAGTGGCGAACTAACACCAAAACGCGACATGATAATCTTTGACATTGTTAATAGGCAATATGGTAAAATTAAGTGATCATGTTTGTTTTTGAATTGTAATTAAAACATATATAAAAGTTTTAAATTAGGTATGATTAATTTGCTTGGGAATTTGTATTGGAAGATTATTTTTAATTTGAATTAAAAATAAAATTTGCGTTCCCATGTTTTAGATTAAACAAAGTACTTTTTTCTAAATATACCAATAGGAATATAGGATGTGTTAAAAATATTACTTTTGTTTCCATATCAAAACGTCTAGAGCAGTTGTAACCGTGATGGGATATTAAGTGTCAACTTAAGTTTTTCATATAAAAAATTTGTTTAAGTTTTGCATCATTGATGACGTTAAATTTAGTATATTAATAGTTATATTTAATATTTCACAAATTTATTTGTTTTAAGTGTTTCAACAGGCTATGAATTTTTATTTATTATATCAAACAAAATTAAGATAATAATATTCTACAATTAGCTTCTGATACCGGCCGCTCATCGCGCGGATACTAATACTAGTTATAAGAAAAAAATAGAAGGTGGTCATTTACTAAACCGTTTTCTCAAAAAGGGACAATCTGCAACATTTTCACCATGTCCATAACATATAAAAATGCAGAAACAAAAAATCAAATCATTTCCATTTATTTGAAAAATAGATATCAAGAACTACAATATTCCCTTCAGATATAATCATGTCTAAGTTCCTCGTAGATTTCAAATTTTGTATATATAACTTCGATAATTTTTTCTTGAAAAGTATCTCTAACTTGCATCATGTCAATGGTTATTTTACTAAATGAATCTCTCCCAAAAAAGTGAGTAATAACTGTTGAGGAAGGCCGGTAGATTTGAAAAATGTAATGATTAATGTCTTTTTAGCTTTCTAAAGAGACACTCGTTTTGAACCAAATTTGTTTTGCTAAAACGACATTTAAAACAGATCCGAGGGAGTACTGGTACTCTTAAAATTAAATACTGTACAAGCTAGCTTTTACTGTTGTTGCAGCGCGCAAGATAAGCCTAAATTGATGTGAATTTTTCCAATTGAAGAGTATCCAACTAGGTTTGCAGGCTAACTGCAAGTACTTCTTCACATTCCAATAAATGAGGTGTACTAATAGTAGATAATAGTAGTACTATATACTCTCTTTTTTTATTGAATTACTCGTAATTAATTTATAGATGCAGTCTCCCAACTTCTCATTAATTGTAAATGAGGATTTCACAGAAAAGAAGTTAATACATCCACTCACAATATAGGAAAAACAATGGCTCTCCATTGGGAGTACGAGAAGAGTCTACTATATGTATAGCATTTGTTAGATATCTTCATCTGACTCAACTCATCATGGAGCTAGAGGGGACGACTTAATGGAATTTGTGGCCAAAAGTTAAATCATGTATAACGGGCCCTTAACTTAAACTTATTTCATAAAGTTCATATACTTTAAATTTCTTATACTTATATATATATTTATATATACACATCTAGGTAATTTGGATTCCGATTTGTATTAAATTAAATAAGACCAATCTTCTAAGATAATATGCTCCTTATCTTTTCTTCCAAACCTCAATATAGTACGACAAATGTTGTGTGCGTGATAATAGCTACCAGCCATTCTTATCCTTATCAAAACCATCGTCCATCATGTATAGATCGTGTCAAGACCTGATATAAGAGTAAGTCGATAGCGAATAACCTTTTCTTCCCTATCTTCTCGACCTTCAAACCTAGTCTTAGTTGTTTTTACGTACCTTTCGGCTGTTGTTGAATCCTTTGCTTTTGGCTAAGGTCTTTTGTTATGTTTTTCATCCCCCTCACCAAACTATACATTCCCAGATTAATATTATTGAAACGACACCATATCAATACTATAACTGATGTACTTACTGAAAGTGTGACTGACCTAAAAGTTTGTCTTTCCCCTTATGCCATGCAACATTTTGTGTTAATTAGAACAGGATAAAGTTTACTTTGGGAGGAACTAACCATATATATATTTTACAGTTCTAGTATGATTTTCTCGCATTTTAATCCTAAAAAAGGTAATAATTACAAAAATTTCTAATGGAGGCCTTCAATTAACCCCCTTCATTTATGTCCAGTACTATTGCATAAAACTATTTTATGCATTCAAGTTATCTTATGGTTTTCGGTTATTCTAGTCTCTTGAACACATAAAATGACTTTAGGATATAGTAAATTTCCCTTTAATAATTGAAGACATTAATTGTAGTGCTTAATGAATGAACTATATGTGGGATGAAGGTGGTAGTTTAAACTAATGACTTCAAAACAGAAGCAGGTCACAGTATTCCTGAAGTACATTGCCTAGGAAAATAATTAATGTATCTTTAATATTTTAGCCCTTTTTTGGCCAAGGGTGAATTAAATGGAAATTGTTGAAATGCAAACACCACAATAAATTTGGGATTTAATGTTTCATCTGTAGAGGGGGATTTTAAATGCCAATATGAGAGAGCTAGTAGGATTTTAGGGCATTAAAGAGATATATCTACTTGTCTCATTAAATGCTTGGCCTGCCCTCCTTTAAATGTGTTTGATGAAGGCAATTTATGGTCTCTTTTAAGTAGACTCACCTTCTTGCATGACCCTCTGCCCTCTGCCAACAAAAAAATTCAAGTGAAGTAGAGGAATTTAGTTTGTCCAACTCCTGATATGCTTTAAATTTTGTTTGTCCTTTCTCTTCTATTCCCCTCCTATAAGTCATTTGCCTTAGGCTCATACAAGAGTACTACACCATAACAAAGCAAGAATATATAGGTGATCAAAAGTTGATGAATTTGTGAAGAGATTGTTGATTATAGTGATGGAATTCCCTGAACTTTCATTGGCTCCTTCTCATCTTTCCAATTATGAATCTCATGAAATCGATCTCCCAATGAAGAGGAAGCAAGAAATGATTCAAGCAAGTGTTGATCTTCAACTTAAAGACCCTCTTCCTTTGGATTGGGAGCAATGTCTTGATCTTGAAGTATACCCTTTTCTTCTCCAAGTTTTCACTTCAAACTTAATGATCTTTTTCTTCATTTTACTAAAGAGTTTAACTTATATTATACACTGACAATAAAGAATTTGTATATTGTTAGTGTAGTTTGAGAGTAGGTTATCACACTATTTCTTAAGTCGCCATATCAGGCTTGATATCGCGACCTACATATTTTTGTAGGTCAACCTAATCTGATACTATATAAAAAAAAAAAAGAAAAAAACTTTTACACACCGGCAATAGAAAAAACTTTTATATTACCAGTGTAATTTGACTGTTTAGAGCACCTTATTGCACTATTTTGTAGGTCACAATATCAGGCTTGATGTGAAGATTTACCTATCATAAGTTATTTACACCGTCAGCGACTCAGCGTAGAAAACATAAACTCATCGGTTAACCTTTTTCTGGTGTATTAATTACTAATGATGTTTCTTTGTGTTTATTATTTGCAACAAATTGCAGTCAGGAAGAATGTATTACCTGAATAGGAAAACATTAAGGAAGACATGGGATTGGCCAAAGGATCAAAAGCTAGACCTTGAATTAAACATATCATCAAGTTTCAACCATCAAGAAACAATGGATGATCATCATCACAACTACTACTCAAAGAAGCAAAACTACTCATCATCAAATTACAAAGGCAACAACAGTGGAAGCAGCAGCAGTATGATAGCATTGCCATGTTCAAATTGTCATCTATTAGTGATAGTGTCAGAGTCATCACCTTGTTGTCCTAATTGCAAGTATGTTCATGACTCTCTTCTTTCCAACAAAGATAATGCCAACTTCACCCCAAAGTGTTATGACACTTTGAGCCTCTTGAACTAGATTACTTGTACTACTAGTCTACAACTACTACCTGATAGTTGGTTTGAAGAAAAAGTTATTAATATCAGGCCAATGGTGGTTACAAAGCTAGCTAGCAATCCTCCAAGTACCATCGTATGTCATCATGTAGTGTCTCTTTCTATTTTCTCTTCTTCTTTTTGTTCCTGTGTACTTGAAATCGTAAATAACTTTCAAACATCACTTGATGCATCTAATGTTCAAGTTTTATTTATCGGGACAAAGGCGAATTCATAATTTATATCTCTATAAAAACATTGGAATTAATTGCGATCTTCCTTCTAATCCATCATGAATTACTAACGGCTGACGGGATTTTTTAATAATCTATCATAAATAGGATTAAGAACATATTTAATTTGCTGTTTAGCTACAAAATTTGTCCGTCGCTAATTCTTGTTTCTTTAGTAGTATTAAAGTTTATGGGTTTCTATAACGAACTCACGTTAATAACATAATAATAATTGAATTCACAGTGAAACGTTTATAAGGATTTAGTAGATTTCCAAATTGATATAAGATTTGGGCAAAAGTTACTAGTTCACATGTACTCGTAACTATCACAGTAGATCCACCCCTCTATTGGGACAATACATAAAAACCTCCAAACTAGTCCTAATTTTCCCATTATGACATTAGTTTTGCGGGGGTCCTAGCACTCTCCTGATTGGTTCAAGATGGTATTACTATCCACTTTCTCCACCAACCACAATTTTATTTTAAATAGGAGGTATGTGTCACGCATCAAATCTTGTGGTGCCACTTATATTTTTAAAATACAACTTTTATTCAACAAGAGTGAGTTCTTCCTTTTGTGAAATTAGGAAAATAAATCGAATATCTTCTTGTCTTAGGTAAATATTTTGAAGTTTAAATATAGATTGATACCAACAGTAATCCAAATATTAAATTGGTATCAATAATTATCAAATAATTGAGAAAATTGATAAAAAAAAAGGGCCTTTTTTTTATCTTACAACTCATCAAAATTCAGAAAACACTCTTTCAAAAATTCGAAAGCGGTTAACGTGCATGCAATAAGTGACTCACCTGGCGATCTTATTCTGCATAGTATCTCGTTAGACAATCACTATGTTTAAAAATATTCAGCTCCACCCACCCACCCCCAACCCCCCCCCCCCACCAAATTCCCTTCTTCAAGTAGTTATCACATACAACAATTTTAGGTTACTAGACTGGACTTTCAACGAACTATACGACGCTTTATTTATTGGAGTAGTAATCGAGAATGCACAGAATGAAGTGAAGTTTAAGAAGCAGGTAATAAGTTTGACATGTCGAAACAGGTCATATTTTGCTCTAAAAGCGAAAACAGATCATATTGTACGCTACAAAAAAGACTAATTTATTGCCAATTAATTCTTATGTTTATTTAACTAATAATCAATTGCACATCTTAAATCGACATCAAGCAAACACCTCCCATTCTTGGTTTATCACATTAATAGTAACAGAGGATACCTATGCAAGCAATAACTTATCCGATGAAGAACAAAGGTGGTTCTTAACATGAGTTATCCATTAATAACAAAAACGAGCCTTTTCATTTATTTATCGTCCGATTTCAACCTTAGTTAATGGAAGGAGTTCTTGGCATTTTGCACCCTTAACATATGTCCTCTTTTGCGATTTGCATCCTATCATATTTTTTTTAATAACTTGCACCCTAATCTCTTTATTTCTTTGCAAAACAATAAAATCACTCCTTTTTTCAATTTTTCCTTAAGGGTAAAATAGGAAAAATAATTAATATATCCCAAAATCTTTGAGAGTTGAATATTCTGGCCAAGGTTCATATTTGATAGGAAAAAAATGGAGTTAGCTCCTCTCTATAGTGAGCCATCCCTCCCTACCCTTTTCCCGATTCTCTTTTCTCTCCACGAATATAATCCATTAATTCTAACAAAAGAAATCCATCCTCTCTACTCTTTTGGAAAAACGAGTACTTTCAATGTCCAACAAAAAGTGGTACTGTGGTAGTGTTTCATTTAAGATGATGATAACCGCTGAAATCATCTGCTCATAGCTTTTCTGCAAATGAAAATCTTGAACCACATAAAATATTGTTTGGTGAAAAAATATAATGTTGCACAAAAAAGATGACATAAAAGCTTTTGAGATCTCGCCATGGCCGAACCAACTTTTCTTCTTCTTCCCCTAATTTTTTTTTCTCTCTAATTACAAAAGATAATGTCATTTTCGTAGATGAAAAAACATTGGACTTCAAGTAAAGATCACGTTTTTGATTAATTTTAGTTGACCAGTTTTAATCGGCACCGCAACATTCTATACTTTTTTTTTTTTTTTTTGAATCTTAAGAATTTAAACAAAAAATATAGTTAGGGAGATATTAATTACTATGTTTCCTATTTTACCCTCAAGAAAAAATGAAAAAAAGAACGGTTTTATCATTTTGCAAAGAAATACAGAGATTAGGATGCAAGTCATTAAATAAAATAAGATAGGGTGTAAATCGCAAAAGAGGACATACGTTAAGGGTGCAAAATGCCAAAAACTCTAATGGAAGAGTTCTCCAAAATTGTCTTTTACTATAGGGTAAAGGTGCAAATATACCCCTCAACTTTGCGATTTAAAGCATATTTACCCCTCGTTAAAAAAGTAGTGCACATATACTTGTGCCATTACAAAATGATAAAAATATACCCCTGCCGTTACACAAATGGTGCAAATATATCTTTTTTGCTGACGGAATATTTTTTTTAAAATCATTTAGCTTATTTTTTAATTAAAAAAATGCCACGTGACTTTGAAAAAAAAAAGTCTACCCATATTTTTTTTTAGTAGATATATTTTTCTAAAGCCAAATGATAATTTTTTTTCTGGTTTGTCAGGTTTGGTTAGTTTTAAAAAAAAAATATCTCTGTGATTTTTAAAAATAATCTACCCATTTTTTTTTTTTAAACGAGCCAGACCCAAGTCCCAACCCAAAAGAAAAAAAAATTACCATGTGCCTTCAGAAAAATATGTCTACTAAAAAAAAATGGGTAGACTTTTTTTTAAAGCCACGTGGCAATTTTTTTTAAATAAAAAATAAGCTAAATGATTATGATACAAAATTTCGTCAGCAAAAAAGGTATATTTACACTATTTTGTAACGCAGGGGTATATATACATCACTTTTTTAAAGAGAGATATATCTGCTCTGAATCGCAAAGTTGAGGGGTATATTTGTACCTTTTCCCTTTACTATATACTTTCTCGAACCATGATATGCCATCTCTCTCCATTCGAAATAGGTTAGTCTCTTCACAGAAACTAGATATAAGGTTACTCCCAATTCAAAAACATATAGTGTGTGTTTGGTACGTATATTCTACCCTCCTCGAATTCATCTTGTGGGATTATACTGGGTATATTGTTGTTGTAGTTGTATAGTGTGTTTGGTAAAAAGGAAAATGTTTTTCATGAAAAATATTTTATTGGAAAACAATTAGTCCGTTTTTTACTTATTTTCTAGTGTTTGGTAAGTAAGCAAAAACATATTATCTCAAGAGCATTTATATGTAATCTAGCAAACCACTATGAGGGTAGGATGAGGTAAGAAGTGGCGGTTCGAGGGTGGCGGGGGTGGGCTTGGAATGTCACTTATGGAACTTATTTTCCTTACCTTCATAAG
Source organism: Lycium ferocissimum (assembly GCF_029784015.1). Classification (NCBI taxonomy): domain Eukaryota; kingdom Viridiplantae; phylum Streptophyta; class Magnoliopsida; order Solanales; family Solanaceae; genus Lycium; species Lycium ferocissimum. The sequence continues at coordinate 471,911 of NC_081342.1, read as the reverse complement.
AAACAAACCAAACATAAAAAAAAAAAAAAAAAAAAAAAAAAACATATCTAGAAAATGTATCCTCCGTACTAATTACATCCATATAGTCTCTAGACAACTTCAGAAACTAGAGACGATTGATAAAGGCAATGATCAAACATTAGTCAAAGATGTAAAATCATCCATGGAATTTGTATATATAAAGTTTTCAATGATGTCATGTAAAGTTGTAGTTGTCCACCATGGAAATTTTCTTTGTTCATTGAAAGGACCCAGCCAATGCATCCTTTCTATAGGCAAATATGCCATAATTAAAGGGTAAATGTATGCCTATACATGTACCTGCATTAATCTAGTTATGTCACATTTCATGAAATTCCATTGAAATTTCAAAGTATACACTATATCGGCTACCTACTCCGTTATTTCATCATAGATTGATCCATATTTATGGTTGATACGGAGGCGCGAGTTTCAGCATTACAAATTTTGAGTAGAACGACTGTAACTTTCATTGAAAATGTTCAAATCACGGGGATGATGAGTGATGACGCACGCATAGAAAACTAGTCTTTAAAAGTTACTTTAGATTTCATGACTATATTCATTATAAATGGACAATTATAACTTTGAATTTGAGTCTTGATTCGTTTGATAGAAAGCGAATATATCTCCACTATCTCAAAATTTCCCGGAAAGGCATTATGATTAATTAAGATAAATAAAAAAACCGAAATCGACGAATCAATTGATTCGGTTTTTCGGTGTTCAGGTTTTCGGGTTTTCGGTTCGGGTTCGGTTTCAATTTTCAAAAATTTCAGGATTCGGTTCGGTGTTCGGGGTTTAGGGTTCGATTTTTCAGGTTTTCGGTTTAAACCGAAATTTTATGTATTAGCCCAAAAATATTAAATAGTCCAGCCCAAAAATTTACTCCTCTGTTCCTAACCTCACTGAATGATCTCCTTCTAACACCGACTCTTTCATTCGGTAATAATTACTCTCTCCATTCAATTTTTACATCTATCATATGACGAATAGTTCAATGCCTTCAGGTTAATTTGCGAGGTTCAGAGTTATGTAGACGTAAAAACTGCTAGTACTAGTTAGTAATAATATTCACCATCTTTTGTTACTATCCACTTCTTCATCCGGTAATTTTACTCTCTCCAGTCAAAACCGGTAATTTACGATGCAATATATCGAGATCTGTTGTCATGTCATTTTTCTTTAACTATCTATGTCGTATAACTCTATGTTTTAAGGTTAAATTGCAAGGCTCAGAGATTTTTACTTAGATAGTAAAGCTACTAGTGTTGTTCTGCTTAATTCGGGTATGTGTAAGTTACCTAGTTAGGAAAAGTTTCAGCTGTGCTGCGGCTGCTGCTAAACTGTGCCGCGGCTGCTGCTAAACTGTGCTGCTGCCACAGTTTCAGCTGTGCTGCTGCTGCAGCTTTGAACCTGCTGCTGCTTGCGAATCGCGCGCTGCTGCCACAGTTTCAGCTGTGCTGCTGCCTTGAACCGTGGTGGTGCTGAAACCGTGGTGCCTTCGCCGAAACCGTTGTAGTCTCGAAAGCCCGAATTGAAAACACCGAATTGAAAAACCGAAACCGAACCGAACCAAACTTCAAAAAATCGAAACCGAAAGAACCGAATCGAACTAGTTTGGTTCGGTGTTTGGTGTCCACCTTCAAAAAATCGAACCCGAAATAGCCGAACCGAAGTATGAGAAAATCGAACCGAAGAACCGAACGCCCATCCCTAATTATGATGTTAACAAAGAGTTATTCTTGATGGATATAGTATAAATTCCAAAATTTATTCTAAATAGAGAGCTCTTCAATTTGATAGTGATTTATGTTTTCAAGCAGATAATTGACAAGGTTTTAGACACCAATTGTAGGAAAAAGTGTGTACTTGGATCAATATTTAGTTTTTTTTTTTGTTTGTTTTTTTAATAAAAGAAATCAGGTGGCAAAATGTAAGTTTAATTGGAAAGACATTATTTTGTAATTTGAGGCTTTGTTGAATGAAAAAAGAAATACTATGTTGAGGATAGAGAGATAAATATTGAATTGAAAAGTAGTCGAGGCTAATAAAAAAAACGGAAAAGGGCCAAATATACCCCTGTATTATTGGAAAAGGGCCAAATATACCCCTCGTTATACTTTGGGTCTAAATATACCCCTGTCGTTATACTTATGGTTCAAATATACCCCTCCTCAGTTAAAGTTGTTCAAGCTGGACATCAAATCACAAGTTGGACATCAAATCCTACGTGGCACTCACATTTGATGAGGTGGATGCCACGTGGCATGCCACCTCATCACCCCTAACCCATTTTACCCCTCTCTTCTATTTGTTCTTCCACCACTAAAATTTTCTTTCCCTCCACCGTCATTGTCACTATTACCGCCATGTATTCCGGTTAGAAAAGAAGAATAAACAAATCTCTGAATTCTGAAAATTGCTTATTCCGGTGAAGATATGCCAAATCACTAAGATATAAGCACATGCAGAGAACACAGTTGCTTAAATTAAGTTATGCTAGCTAACCTAAGAGCTCAATCAAATGCGTAAAAGTGGATAAGGAAACAAACTGGTGCAGATTGGCCCTCAAAGTATTCGCTGAAGCAAGGTGAAAGGTCTCGCGAGAGTTCGAAAGGCGTACAGGAAGGTAACATCTAGGGAAGCTGAAAGAATGCGGACTAGCAGATAACAGCAAGCAAGGTGGTCGACGGTAATGGTGTATGCGGAGGGGAAAGAAATTTTAGGTGGAAGAACAAATAGAGGGAGGGTAAAATGGGTTAGGGGTGATGAGGTGGCATGCCACTTGGCATCCACCTCATCAAATGTGAGTGCCACGTAGGATTGAATGTCCACCTTGAACAACTTTAACGGATGAGGGGTATATTTGAACTAATAGTATAATTTAAAGATATTTGGACCCAAAGTATAACGAGGGGTATATTTGGCCCTTTTTCAATACTACAGGGGTATATTTGGCCCTTTTTGGGTAAAAAAAAAGGGGTGAAAATAAAAGGGTTAAGTTTATAGAGAAGAAGAGAAATAAAAGGAAAAAAGAATTTAGACATGGGGATAGAAAAAGGAGAAAAGAGAGGAAGAGGAGGCCTATGAGTAGGGCTGGGCATAAATTACCAAATCCCGAATTACCGAACCGAACCGATTATTTCGGTAATTCGGTATTTAATAATTCGGTATTCGGTACTGGCCTTTCTGGAGTAAAAATTTAAAATTCGTATTCGGGATTGGGTTCGGTACGAGCTATTAGTACCGTTTGGTATTCGGTATTTCCCGAATACCGAATTATTTAGTAATACTACGGGTTTCTTCATCTTTTTTCCTCCTATTCCCGCTCTTCTTCACTTCTCTTTTCCCTTTATTCGCTTGTCCCAAACCGTACTTCTTCAATTTAAATATGAAAGAGATGGACATTTAGAATTATATGCATTTGCTTTTTCCGGAGCTATGAACCATAAATATTTCTCTCTATTCTTTTCTTTTTCAGATTGTTTTTTTATCTAGCACACATAATATTTAGCTGCCCAAAATTTTTGCAATTCCATTAGTTTGTCACCTAATTTCAAATACACAATATGTGAAAGATGGGTTTGCATTCATGGCCTCTGAAGTAAATGATAATATCTTATTATTAATATTTGCTTTCTTGAATGGTAAATCCCGAATACCGTACCGGAATTTACCGAACCGAATTTTGATTTACCGAGCCAAATCAAATTTTTTCGGTTCGGTATTTGGTATCTACTTTCAATTACCGATAACCGAATTACCGAACCCGAACTTTGAAAATACCGAACCGGATCCCGAATGCCCACCCCTACCTATGAGAGTGATTGATTTGATTGTCCCACCCCGCCCCGCATGTATGTATGTATGTATATTGGTAGGGTACGTGCAAGAGTCTCCTTTTTCATTTGCTTCCAACCATAACGTTACTACTTATATTAATTACACCCTCCCTCTCTCTCAAAAACAAAAACCAAAAAAAAAAAAAAAAATCATTCGTAGCTCTTTCCCCCCTCCTCCACCATCATTATATGTGTCTCTCAGATCTAATATTGGGAGGAGGCACTCCTATATCATCAGGTTCATATCTCATTCCATCACTTTTGAATGTTTGTTTCAATCTGCATCAACATTCTATTCTATCTCATGCAAAATCAATCCAATCCAAATACGCCCATTCTAAACCAACACCATGTCTTTGTTCTCATGCTTGCTCATACGTGGAGTAACGTAGGATAGGGTGCAACATATTGCTCATGCTTTGTTCTCTCAATGATTATATAAAAGCCAACCTTCGAAGATCCATCATGTCTTTATTTGGTTGTCTTCATTCATTCTGCCTCTCTTTCACTTCTAACTAGAAAAATAGTTGCAAATGAACTTCTTCTTCTGTCCGGATAAAAGATGGTGCTTGGATATAAATGACTCTCTTCTGTCTCTGCAGAATAACTTGACCTGCCCTGCTAAGCATACCCCAAAATGAAAAAGGCCTTTGGTCAAACTGTCAGGGACATGTAAGTTTTAATTATTTCTAAAACTATTCTGTATTAATTAACCAGAATACTGTTTCTGGTGATACTTCTCATTTCTCTATGTCAGCATTTAGGTGCAGCCAAAATAATGATTATTCAATTAGCTTTTGTAATTTTGCTTGCGCTTCATATGGAATTAGCTACTTTTCCCTCTTATTGCAGCAAGAGAGGGGTGAACAAAAAAGTTCTTAAGGTCCCTTCGGTTGAACAAAAAGTAAGTTATGTTCCTTGACCCTTTTGTTAGACTGATATCTGTTTTTTTCCGTGCAACTACAAAATCAGATTTGCTTTCAGGGAATACTGTCCTGTGCATCATTGCACAACCTTCATATGGAGGTTTATCTTTTGAGTTGAGGAGCAGAAAACTAATATGTGGAGGATATCCATTTTAGTCTTCATAAGAAGTTGTTTTATCCAAGAAACAATTGTCATAGATAAGCCTTTGAAAATGTACAAGAACTCATGATGAATACTGACATGCGACTATGAAATTATAGAACAAACTTCTTCAAGGGTTAAGAAAAGTGCCGTGTTCTTTGATAGCCAGTAATGAGTTAGGTTTTAACCTCAACCCTAACGAAAAACATCATAAGGTTTTGCAAACCGAGCCTATTGCCTTGACAGAAGCAGCACGCCTCGATACAACAAGTGCTAGTTTCAAAATTAATCTTTTCCTTATAAAGTAGTTTCAAACTAATTAAAAAGCATGCTTCTTCGTGTTAGGTCATTGTCTATATTTTGGTTCCATCTACAGCGTGGTTGTCTTTCACTTGTGTGGGCTTGAATCTTATGAATAGCTTTTGCAGTAGTACAGCCATCACTGATTTCTCTTATCTTGCCATAGATCGTTCGTAAAAAAGAGAATAGGGAGGAGATGTGGGGCATATCAAAAATCTGAGTTCAGAAACAAATAGGCACTGTCATAATTTCATTCTTCTCACTAATAGATCCTTCCATATGTAGAACATTGATGCCCTCATGAATGCACCCAAGGGTGTGGTCTAGTGGTCAATGACGTCGGTGCATACCTTGGAGATTAGGGTTTAGATCCCAGCATAGAGAAAATCCACTAGGTGATTTTTCCCATCTGTCGCCTTGATGGGCAGAGTCCCGGTACTTGTCTTTGGTGGGAGGTAGCATGTATCTGGTGGAATAGTCGAGGTTCACGCAAGCTAGCTCAGATACTATTGTTGTTATAAAAAGAAGACCGATTACTCCAGAACTATGTTTTGCATTTCTTTGCCTTTTATTTTGGCAGTATGTATTTTTTATATGCATAAGCCAAAGCAAACCTAATTGTTTTTGTATTTAGCTTGCACTGAATGGGAGGCCAAATTTTGGATCAGGGAATTGGGTAGACAAAATACCTGTTGCCTTTACCAAGCTTGTCTTATTCAACTTTAATTTTTCTTATTGAATCTTTGCTAACTAAAGCTGCACGGGAAGCATGGGAAATATGTTGATCTTCGTAGTTCTTCTCTTAATAATTTTCTCATCTGTTTATTTTTTTGGCATCTTAAGGTGCTTGATGCGACTAACAATGAGCCCTGGGGTCCTCATGGATCACTTCTTGCAGATATTGCTCAAGCTTCAAGAAACTAGTAAGCTTGTTTGTGCCAACATCTTTATTTAACTGTGCTTTCTTTTTTCTCCTATTTAAGAGTTCAACGCAAATTTCAGTCATGAGTACCAAATGATTATGGCTGTAATTTGGAAGCGTGTCAGTGATACTGGAAAAAATTGGCGGCATGTTTACAAGGTTTGTGATATTTGACTTTATTTTGCTCCTCCCGCCAAGGTTGCTTTTAGAATATCTCTGGAAAATTTCAGATTGGTGTGATATCTCCTGAATGTGGCATTTTCTATGTTACCAAATCCTTCTTTTTTATACCAAGACATAAATGCGCGCATTATTGCTCTGCTTGCTTTGTTATACCTAGTCTAATCTAATGATAAATGGTTAATTCCAGGCTTTAACTGTTTTGGATTATTTAGTAGCCAATGGGTCTGAGCGTGTTATAGATGACATAAGGGAACATGCATACCAGATATCTGTAAGTTTCTTCTTTGTTTTTGATATAAGAGTATGATGACATAATCTGCATTTTTAGTATCTGGGAAAAATGGTTAATTGTTGTTTTCTCCGGTCTTATCACAGACATTATCCGATTTTCAATATATCGACTCTAGTGGAAAAGACCAGGGATGCAATGTTAGGAAGAAATCTCAGAGTCTTGTTGTTCTTGTAAATGATAAGGAGAAGATACAAGAAGTCCGCCAAAAGGCAGCTACCAATAGGGACAAGTAAGTCTACTTCAATCTGCAGTACATTCACATTTTGTTCCTTGTACGCTGGTGACATGTAATTATCCCTAACTATTCCTAATTGCAACCCCCCCAACCCCACCCCCAAGAAAAAAAGAAAGAGAGTGACGACGATAGGACAAAAAGTTCTAGTTTTTGAAGTCACAAATTGCTCTTCGTTTTGACATTATGCTGACATAATACTTATCCCCAAAAAAGGAAGAGAAAAAAGGTAAAGAAATTGATTGCTATCGTTATGTCTCTATATTTAGACATTGCTCTGTATTTTTTTTGTCCACTGATATCTATGTTTCCCGTAATCCTAATCTAAGTAAAATGTGATGCAAATATAAGCCTTTTGAAATCTTCTATTTTCCAGCTAAAATGTGATTAATACATAAGCTTTTCTCTAACCTGTTATTTCCGGATGGAAATTGTTCATATAAATTTTGTGTATGCTTGAACATGTTTCTGGTTGCTACTGACAAATTCAAGTGAGAGTGTGAGACGTAGTCTAGAATCCAAAGATTCTTCTAAGAAGAGAATATTAACAGTGTTATTCCGGCTAGAGCACATCTCAACTCCGAAAGATATTTAACAATGTTTTAGTACCTCCATCAATCTTTAGCATATACATTTCGAGAAGTATGTGATTCTGAGGTACCAATGAATGTTACCAGTTATTAGAATCGCTTCAGAGCAATTTTGATAATACTTCTTTCACAAAATACGGAATTGCCTCTTCTAGACTGACTTGGTCATCACTGGACATCCATTGAATCGTTGTTTGACTAGGGCTATTTTACTTGATCCAACTTCTTTGTTGTATGGGAAGAAAACAATTTATTGATCCTTTTGTCTCTCTCTTCACAACAAAACTTATCTTTTGTCTTCCCGAGTAGTTTGTAGTTTCGGTGATCTCTGATGATGCACGGTTAGTTGAAGAGCTCAGCTGTTTTCATTGAAGGAATATAATCTTTTTAATAATTGGAAGACTAAAATAGAAAATTTAACTGAATGAGCGACCACATTCTGATAGACAATTAAACTGAAATGAATGATAAAATTTAAGCTGAAGGTATGCCTACATTCTTAAAAAGCAAATTTTGCCAAATTTTTGTTCATTTCTGTTTGTTAGCCCTTACAATGGCAAGGTGTCTTAAATTTTCTCATCATCTTGATAGATTCCGCAACCCATCAATGGGTGATATGCATCGAGGGTATGGTGACAGATATGAAGAGGATCGTTATGGAGGCAGAGATGAAGAGAGAAATGGTTATGGGAGAGAAAAAGAATGGGGTTACAAAGATGAGGACAAATATGGTAGGTATGGTGATCCATGCAGCCGTGATGGGGATCGCTATGGTAGAGGTTATGATGAACGCAGCCGAGATGGAAACAGGGATGATGATCATCATGGAAGAAGTCGGAGTGTAGATGATTATAGTAATGGCTCAAGAAGTAGTGACAGAGACAGGGATCGTGCTTATGATGATGATGGTCAATATTCTTCTAGGTTTGTCTTCTCACCTTTCTGTATATCTTAGAAGGCATAGTTTGTTGTGACCTAGTGTAAGTTTCAAATTCTGATTGAAAAACTGAATAAGGTCTTTTCTAGCACCCTATTTTGTTCCTGCCATTGTTCTGAAATTTGATTTGCAATTTCCATGTATTCATTAATACTCAGACCTTCTTCACTAGTAATGCATTACTTTAATCTTCATGGTTGACTGTTACGTTTTACCAACAGAGGAAGCGGTGCAAGGGCTGAGGATCACTCTCAAGATGGAAGGTTATATTATCGACTCCTTTTAGTTTTTTCTCAAGTTCTGTTATTAGACGTTGTATGTGGATTCTCTGTTGTATTACTTAAACCATGATATATATATATATATATATATATATATATATATATATATATATATATATATATATATATATATATATATATATAATGTGTATATGTAGCATCAGATGATACAGACACACACATATACAACAAACAATAAACTAATTAGGGAATGGTTCCCTTTCTGACAAAATTTACATGTTCAATTTCAGTGTTAATGGTATGCAGCTTGAAAGAGGGTTTTCTGAACAAAACCTTGATGCACCTCCCAGTTATGAGGAAGCTATTGGTGCGTCACGAAGCCCTACACACAGTGAAAGGTAATAGTTGTGTGAGAAGATTCTTAACCCAACTTCTTTTTTCTTGCAAATTCTGTATTGATCTTTATTTTTCATTGTAAAAGGAATGTGGAAATAGCTTCAGCATCTGCTCCTAAATCTTCTTCACCTCACGCAATTGGAAGTCCAAACCAAGAAACCACCCCTGCTCCTGCACCAGCTGCTGCTTCATTGCCCACTCCAGTACCAGTTGCTGCTCCGCCAGAGAACAACGACATTGAGAGCTTTGATGAATTTGATCCTCGGGCTTCTTTTTCAGGTAGATGACCTATTTTAAAGATTAGCAGGAAAATTAATACTTATAGCATGTTTGGTCAACCTTCTGAAAGGCCAAAAGTGCTTTTTCTTCTTAAAAGCACTATTCTTCACCAAAAGCTTGATCAAACACCTTCATTCTCGAAAGTAAGTGTTTTTTTTAAGCAGAAGCTGAAAAAAGTAGCTTCTCCCAAAAATCTGTGCTTTTGATTTTTTTTTTTTTTAGGACAAGATTACCCATATCAAAATGCATATTTACCAAATGAAAACCTGTAGTTTCTTCCTTTTTTGTAATTTGACACTTAAAGCTCTTTTTGAAAATATTGGCCAAACACAAATTACTAACAAAAGCACCTCTCAAATGATTTAGTCGAACACAAACTGCTCTCCCAAAGCATTCAAAATGCACTTCTGATAAGAAGTACTTCTCAAAATAAGCTGACCCTCAAGTTTATCAGTGTAGTCAAACACTTTGGGAAGGTGTTTCTGGTAATGAAGACCTACTATTGTTTGTTGTCCTCACTAGCCGGGACCTTCGTTGTGTAATCCTTAGCTGTGTTGGTTATCTACTTATCTCTGTCAATTGAAGGTGTTACTCAAGCGTGTAGCATGCTTAAGGTTATTTTACTTTGATTGGGGTTGTGATGATAAGGACCCAATTATTTGAAGTTTAATGGTTTTGTTACTAGTGGTAGAAACTTTTGAACGTGAAAATATACTTTGCAAATGTTAGGTAAACTTGGAAACTATTCTATTTGGGGACAACTAAATTAAACAGAAAATTCTACGCAAAATAAATATACTGATATAGATATACTTCTTTGGGTTTATAAGCATGAAAACCTTCCGTTTTTGTCGTCAAAAACAATTATGAGTTTCTCAAGAAGAGAATTTTGCAATTTAAAATGACCAGTTTACCAGAAAGAGAATTTCTATGATTTGCTTATTTTAAGATCCACTTCTCACTCAATTATGATAGGTCATTTTCCATGTCACAATTGAAAATCTTATACTTCAATTTGCTTTGTAAATGTAGTATAAGCTTACAGACTCTATGTGCCCTTTATTTTTCTTATTATTGCGCAAATCACAGCATGTGTTACTTAATTGGTCTGAGCTAATAATTTCTACTGCTGTCTGAGCAGTGGCCCGGGCTCAATCAAATGGTGCTGTGCCAACTACTACCATTGGCACTGAAGTGGATTTACTTGGCTCCTTATCTGAGCCATTTTCTTCTAATTCGTTAGCCCTTGCATCAGCAACTACAACCACCTTTGAGGTTAATCCTTTTGAGACTAATGTTTCTGGACCCGTGTTTGGCGGAGCATCACCTGCATCTTCTGTCACTAACCAGGTTGCCTTTAATCCGTAAATATGTTTGTTTTGTACTTCAGTTTTATGCCCTCTTCATCCTATAACAATCCTGTACATTTGGTTGGCACATGAGACTAATTCACCTTTTAGTTAAGTTTCGAACAGGGGACGGAACTGATTAATTGGCCTCCCTTCAGGGAAGCCTCCATTTCTTCCTTTTCATCCTCTTTCTCAAGGGGCTGGAAAAAATTGTCGTGGAGGTTGCTGACACTTTCATTTACAGCTTGAACTAAATGACCCTTAACCCTCACGTTTTTATTTTCCCTTGTTCTAGACTTCCCTCTTTCCACCCCAGGCAATTGCTTAGAAAAGTTTTAAGCACAAGGTGAGGTGAGGCAATACCTCAAGCTGTGAGGCGAAAGCCTTTTCGGAGTCCCTATTTAATTGTAATGGAGTAATTTTTTCAAAGCAGTAAAAAATGATAAAGAAGAAAAACGAAAGGAATGAGCAATTTATTTAAAGAATTATTGAATTAAAAAATCTCCCGGAATCCGTTTTAACACCTGAAACTCATCCGGAACCTTCCGGACACGGACCTAATATGCAAATTGATCATAAAACGCGCTACAAACCTGATGGAATGCTCAAAACACTGATCCGGATCATATGCAAACTTCAATAGAATGTGAACCATCACTAGGAATAATTTCTTCCTTTTTCCTTATATTTTGTGTTATGACGATTGAAGTTCTTCCATCCCGGAGCAATTTGTGCCTTATTATCTGTTCTACTTTGTGGTATTTTCCCTTTTCTTTTTTCTCTTTTTACTCCTAACATATTCTCTCCTCCAAAACTTTTTCTGGTAGTCCATCTCCTTTTAACATCCCTCCTGTTGATGCCAAACACTGTAATCAGTTTTTGAAGCTTTTTTTCTGCTCCAACTTTTTAAATTTAACTGTCAATCCCGAATTGATCTCATGTCTTTGTTGTTTTGATCAAGATGTTCTCATTCACTTTCGGAACCATTTTGTAGTTAAACCTCGTTGAATTTTAGAATCAAAGAAATCAAGTCTACCTTTACTATTTGAGTATTATATGATTTATCTTCTAAAACTACAGAGTGGATAATGTATATTACACTCCCTCCAGCCTACTTTATGTTTTTCGTTTGATACCATTTGCATGGATGCTTATTGACAAAATTTTAACAAATTGTGGCTTTATTTGTGAGCGTGGGAGAACACAAAGACAGAGAGGTTAGAGGGGTAGATAAGCCAAAAACACAGCACACAAAGAGGATTACATATATTTTGAAGATCTTAAACATATGTTGTATGCCGATATCATATTACACACCAGTATTTTAATCATGTGTTGTCATTTACTTACTGAAGTTTGCGCTTTTCTTGCAGATGTTTGAGGATCCTTTTGGTGATGGTCCTTTCAAAGCTGTACCAACCTCAGACACGGTGCAAATTCAGCCGCAGAGCATTTCTTCTCCATATTTCCTTCCTAACTCAAATCAAAGCCCTGAACCCCCAGTTCCTCAGAGTGCTAACGTCCCGAATACAACATATGCAGCACACAATTATGGTCATCTGGAGCTGTCCACATCCAACCACGATATTGATATATTGGCTGATATTCTCCCGCCTTCTGCTCCTTCACCTTCTCTGCATCCCTCTAATGACCACGCAACCCCAAGTGGCCCACTTGCCGCACAGGCAGGTTATCCATCTCACAGTGGGCTAGCTGCACAACCAACAGGTTATGCAGCTACCCATGGTCAGGATGCTTCACTAACAGGTTTTGCAGCTCAACCTGGTTTACAGTTACCACAAACAAGTTATCCTATCCATGGGCAACCTTTTTCTCAGATTGGGTTTTCTGGTCAAACGAGCACTTCTCCATCTCTTGGTGGTTATTCAGTTCAACCTGTCCAAACACCACAGACAAGTTTTGGGCTGCAAAGTGGTCAACCTACATCTCTTAATGGCTTCCCATCTGCATCGGGTTCCTTTCCCCATCCTGGATTTCAGGTCACTGCTGGTCAGTCTCTGCAGACAAATACTAACTTTGGAGGTTACAACACAGGATTGGGATCTATAGGTTCAGTTAGTACGCAAATGGGATTATCTCCTGCTGGACCATCTATCCTTACGCATCCAGCTACTGCATCCCATATACCTACACAAATGAATCTTCCATATTCACAAAATCAAACAAGTAACGTGTCAATGCCCCCACAGTCGGCTCCAGTTTCAACAGCTCTCATCAGCAGCAACCAACCAGCCAATGACAAATTTGAGACAAAATCTACCGTTTGGGCCGATACACTGAGCCGTGGATTGGTCAATTTGAACATTTCTGGATGTAGGTTCTCGTGCTTTTGCACCTCTGAATATCTTTTATTTTTCCCTCATAGTCATAATTTTGCACTTTTTGGTATGCAGCTAAGACAAATCCTTTAGCTGATATTGGAGTTGATTTTGATGCTATTAACCGCAAGGAGAAGAGGTTGGAGAAACCTAGTACAGCACCCGTGACATCAACTGTTACCATGGGCAAAGCAATGGGTTCTGGTTCTGGTATTGGCCGTGCTGGTGCAGGTGCTATAAGGCCTTCATCAAATCCAATGGCAGGGGCTGGCATGGGCATGGGTATGGGTGCTCCTGGAGCAAGTGCCATAGGATTATATGGAGTAAACCAGCCTATGGGGATGGGGATGGAGATGGCCAGACCAATGCACATGGAAATGGGCATGAACATGGGGCAAGGAGTACAGATGCAACAGCCAACTGGATTTCCTCCTGGTTCCACCATACCAGGAGGTTATAATCCCATGATGGGCGGAGGTAACTATGGCCAACAATCATTCGGTGGTGGATATCAATGAGCTTAAGCCTGTGAATTTGGGAAGACCGTTGAAAAGAAATGTTGTTTTGATAGAATCCAGAATGTATTCTAGTGAATAGCCTGTTGAGCTCAAACCATCTGTTGTAGAGTCGATACTTTTTGGGTATTGCATGTAGCATTTGCAGATAAGAGGGTAGTTGTATCTTAATTCTTTCTTTCAGGGTTGTTTTGAAGTTGCATTACCGATGTCCCCTATTTCGGTCAATGAGCGCTTGCATAGATGACTTTGCACATCTTTAATTTGAGGATCACCTATCTCAGGAGTCCTTTTTTGCAACTTGATCCATTTGTATACATGTAGATTTTTTGGAGTCATTATTGTTTATGGTACACCTGATGACTGAACAATAATTTGATAATTCAATTTATGCATTAATTCAGCGGTATATATTCAGTCTTTTCTTATTATTGTCATGTTCTTTTTGAAAATTTCCTGCAATTAGCGAAATGGTTTAAAGGAATAGAGACCATACCATGTAGTGTTTTGTGTTTGTGAGAATGTCTAGGGGCAATATCGAAGATGAACAAAAGAATCCCCAATGAGAAACACACGGGCCAAATAGCCTGATAAACCCCTTGTTTTATTTTGACATCCCACTCCGTTTATCCAACGGGTTTCATGTTGTTAAAACACACTATTTTAAACAACTCTTAACTATTGACTGAGCACATGTGGTACTTGACGACTGAATTGGACAAAATGCATAGCGACTTCCGGTCACTGATACATGTTCCTTGGATTCCAAATTTTCACTACAAAGTTTATATGATTTTGGGATATGATGTTTTAGCCATAAGAATACAACTAGTGTACTTGTCGTACGCTTTGCGTGGTCGTGAAGAAAATATAAAATATGAACAAAAATTAATGTTATATTTTTTGTAAAAGAAATAATATTTTTAAAACAAATAGCTTTTCATTTTTTTAATTCATGATTCTTTAGATAATTTATATAATCCTTTGAGTGAAAGAATTGTGATACACATATCAAGATTGAATATGAATTGTACATTTAAATCAATTTATGTTGACTTGAATGGAAATTAAAAAAAAATAATGTAAAAAACTGGCAATCTAAACTTAAGAGCTAGCCTGTTTCATTTAATCCTTTATAAACGATCTATTATGATTTTAAGATATACAAAAAAGTGGTTTCTTTCATGTGTGTATACACACACATTTTTTAACTTATAAGGGTTCCAATATTAATATACAGAATGTTGAAAATATTGATCTGCTCTGATTACTTGTTAACATGTGAAGCATTTCCGTTACGTTTTAAATTTGGGTTCTAATATAAAATAATTTTTCTCTAGTAGAGATTTCTGAAATTTCAAATAAAATGAAAAATGGAAACAACTATTTGTTGGACTTTATTAATTAAAGCAAATGGTTGGTTTTTCAATTGTGACTTTTGTACTTTTAGAATTACGGTTGAATTGAATTAAATAAAATAAAAAGGATGAGGAAAAGAATGGCAAAAAAGGAGACAAAAAAGAAAAAAGAAAAAAGAAGAACAAACAAAAAACCCAAACAAACTTAAATATAGGCATAACTGAAGTTGTTAGCATACCAGTGATATGAAAATAGTTCCTAATATTACTTTTGATACTATTCTGTTCTTCTATAAAAAACAAAATCGTCAAACATCCCTTTGTAGTTGGTTCAATAGCTAATTCATACATTAGTGATATTTGTAACTTGAAAAACACCAAAAATGGTGTTTTCACTTTTTTTCATTTTTTTTCACTTTCAATACATTCAAATAACTAAATATTTTTTGGAAAAACTATAACCAAACACAACTCCAATTTCAAAATTCCAAATAAAGTGAAAAATATTTGGTTTTCATGGCCAAACGCATACTTAATAGGCGTAGTAACTCTTGGTAACAGTGGCGGAGCTAGAATTTTTACTAAGGGGATTCAAAAATATAAAGAAAACCATGTTAAGGGAGTTCAGCATCTA
This sequence comes from Lycium ferocissimum, assembly GCF_029784015.1. Lineage (NCBI taxonomy): Eukaryota > Viridiplantae > Streptophyta > Magnoliopsida > Solanales > Solanaceae > Lycium > Lycium ferocissimum. The sequence continues at coordinate 456,409 of NC_081342.1, read as the reverse complement.
TTATATATACATGAAAAATAATTTTAACCATGTATATACAGCGTAATTTTTGCCGAATCTGGTTCGGATGAACCCCTCGGCCCAACCTAGCTCTGCCCTAGTTGGTAATTAAGAATGGGCAATTCGCAGAATTGCCCTTCTTTTGGGGTGGTCTTTAAATTTTGCCCCTCATATTTGAAATCTTTAAATTTTGCCCTTTGGCTAAAACCCATAGGTTTCAGGTTCGAACCCACACACACTCAAAATTTTTAAAAAAAAATTCGCAAGGCGAGTTTAAATTTATGCCCTCACACGTAAGATACACTTGTGAAGGAATTACAAAGTTATGCGGACCAGATACTAATGCCTTATGGGAGACTTGGCATAAGTATGCTTGGTCGGCTATAACTTTGATAATTCTCACAAGCTATGCGGGGTCGCATAAAAGTTTGCCCATTAAAAGTATACCCCCACGGCATAAATTTGTGAAGGAATTAAAGTTATACGGGCCAGCATACTTATGCCTTATGAGCGTATCTGAGATAAGAGTGCCGGGGTCCGGTATAACTTTGATAATTCCTTCACAAGTTTATGCCGTCGGCATAAAAGTTTACCCGATTAAAGTATGCCCCCACCGCGTAAACTTTGTGAAGAAATTATTTAAAAGGTTTATCCCAAAAAACCCATCCCATCCCCAAGTGGCCAATAAAGGATGGACCCTGGTCCCGCATAAATTTTGTCATTTAACAAAAAAGTATACGGGTCCGGCATACACGCTATCCAAACCTTGCCTTGTAATTTTTTTTTTAAATTTATGCTTGGCGGGAGTGCAAAAGCCTAACCTGGAACCCTCGCGGACTGCCGTGAAGCTCGGAGTTGCAATGCTAAGGGCAAAATTAAGACCAAAGAATACGAGGGGCAAAATTTAAAGACCACCAGTATAGGGCAATCGCGCAAAAATGAAAAGAATTAAGAATAAAACGGCAACTTGATTTAGGCCTAATTAGGCAATTTGCGGTGATTGCCACCCAGAGGTGGTCTTTAATTTTTACCCTTAAAATGGTGTCTTAAATTTTTGCCCTTTAGGCGGGACTTACACGGTAGAATTTCTCCTCGGGGCGCAATTTGCATGGGCGAAGTGCACTTTTGTGCCCGTCTAGATCACGCACTTTGCCTATGCGATATATATATATATTTTTTTGCGAGGTTGAGATTCGAACCCACGGCCTCGGGGTGTTAGGCGAGGGAAGGCTGATACTTAAAGACCGCTAATTTAGGCAAAAATAAAGACCACCCCAAATGAAGGGCAATCCCGCGCCAAAAAAAAAAAAAAAAGGCGCTATTGTAAAACAAATAAGGACGTAAATTTGAACGAAAGGTATAATCATTTTTTTGCGTGAAAGTGCCTTCGTTTGGGGTGGTCTTTAAATTTTGCCCCTCATAGTTTGAAATCTTTAAAATTTTGCCCTTTCATTAACACCCATAGGTCAGGGTTCGAACCATTTACATGACAAAATTTAAAAAAAAATGATTTAAATTTATTATCACTTATGCCAATGCTCACATTTTTGTTAAAAAATTACAAAGGTGCTATGTCAGACCTTATCTTATGCTTTCCTGTAAGACTTGGCATAAATGTTTTGGTCAGATGCTGATAATCTTTCCATACAAAGTTAAGTGCCGGTCCGGCATAAAGAAGTAGTTCTTAAAAGTGATGCCCCACCGCATGCTGTGAAGGAATTATCAAAGTTATACGGTTCCGCATACTTATGCCTTATAAATGAGACTTAGCGTAAGTATCTTAGGGTCGGCATAACTTTGATAATTCCTTCACAAAGTTATCTGTCCGCATAAAAGTTTGCCCGTTAAAAGTATCCCCACCGCACAACTTTGTGAAGGAATTATCAAAGTTATGCCGGACCCGACATACTTATGCCAAATGCCTTGTAAATGTAGTATGCCGGTCGGCAGATAAATGTAATTCTTAACAGAAGGCCACATGTGTTAGTGACATTAAAACCGCCTTGCGAATTTTTTAAAAATTTTGACCGCGCGTGGGTTCGAACATGGAACACATGGGTGTTAGCCGGGTTAAGAAATTTAAACATTTCAAATATGAAGGGCAAATTTAAAGACCACCCCAAAAAAAGGGCAGTTACAACGAATTGCCCAGGTATAATTGAGATTTATTGCCAAGTTGTGCGTGGGTTAGCTCTTGCAAATGGATATTTAATGTAGTGTATGAGGCCTTTTTTAATCCAATCAGATTGTAGATTATGTAGAAAAACGAAGAGAAAAATGTAAAAAAAAATAAAAAAATAAAAAAAAGATAATTAGGTTTTTTTGGCGAAAGAGAGGTGCCACATCACTTATTTTTTGCCTAGTTTTATATTATATATAGATATAGATATAGATTACACAAACAAGATACAAGGAGAAATCGGTTTCAACGGCGAGAGACTTTAATAATTTCCTAATTGACATAGATTTTTTTTTTTATTTCCAACACGATGTCCGGTATTGGCATTGAAGCCTAACTAAATTTGAATTCGCATCGCACTTCATTTTTTTTCTTCATATCCCGAGCTCGAACCCAAGACCTGGTGTAGTCCCATACACTACATTACATAATTTTATGGCATACTTAAACCGTTGTACCGCTATCCCCCACTGTGAGGATAGTGATAAACCTGCTTTTGCATAGCTAAATTTTAAACTACACAAAAAAGGTTACCCACACTAGACAAAAGAAATAATATTTTTAAAACAAATAGCTTTTCATTTTTTTAATTCATGATTCTTTAGATAATTTATATAATCCTTTGAGTGAAAGAATTGTGATACACATATCAAGATTGAATATGAATTGTACATTTAAATCAATTTATGTTGATCAATGGAAATTAAAAAATAATGTAAAATGCTGGCAATCTAAACTTAAGAGTCAGCACTGCTTCATTTAATCCTTTATAAACGATCTATTATGATTTTAAGATATACAAAAAAGTGGTTTCTTTCATGTGTGTATACACACACATTTTTTAACTTATAAGGGTTCTAATATTAATATACGGAATGTTGAAAATATTGATGCCATTGTTTTACTTGTTAACATGTGAAGCATTTCCGTTACGTTTTAAATTTGGGTTCTAATATAAAATAATTTTTCTCTAGTAGAGATTTATTTAAATTTCAAATAAAATGAAAAATGGAAACAACTATTTGTTGGACTTTACTAATTAAAGCAAATGGTTGGTTTTTTTTTGACTTTTTGTATTTTTAGAATTACGGGTTGAATTGAATTAAATAAAATAAAAAGGATGAGGAAAAGAATGGCAAAAAAGGAGACAAAAAAAAAAAAGAAAAAAAAAAGAAGAAGAACAAACAAAAAACCCAAACAAACTTAAATATAGGCATAACTGAAGTTGTTAGCATACCAGTGATATGAAAATAGTTCCTAATATTACTTTTGATACTATTCTGTTCTTCTATAAAAAACAAAATCGTCAAACATCCCTTTGTAGTTAGTTCAATAGCTAATTCATACATTAGTGATATTTGTAACTTGAAAAACACAAAAATGGTGTTTTCACTTTTTTCATTTTTTTTTACTTTCAATACATTCAAATAACTAAATATTTTTTGGAAAACTATACCAAACACAACTCCAATTTCAAAATTCCAAATAAAGTAGAAAATATTTGGTTTTCATGGCCAAACGCATACTTAATAGCGCAAGTAACTATTGAAAATTAACGATGTGGCCACTAGGAATTTTTACTAAGGGGATTCAAAAATAAAAACCATGTTAAGGGAGTTCAAGCATCTATTATATATATATGAAAAATAATTTTAACCATGTATATACAGCGTAATTTTTGCCGAAGCTGGTTCGGATGAACCCCTCGGCCCAACCTAGCTCTGCCCTAGTTGGTAATTAAGAATGCGAATTGCCCTTCTTTTGGGGTGGTCTTTAAATTTTGCCCCTCATATTTGAAATCTTTAAATTTTGCCCTTAGAAACATAAAACCCATAGGCTCTTCGGTTCGAACCCACACACGATCAAAATTTTTAAAAAAATTCGCAAGGCGAGTTTAAATTTCGCTATGCCCCACCGGCACACTTGTGAAGGAATTACCAAAATTATGCGGACCGACATACTTATGCCTTGTATGAGGCACTTGGCATAAGTATGCGAAGTCCGTATAAATTTATATTTCTTCACAAGTTTATGCCAGTCCGACATAAAAGTTTGCCCATTAAAAGTATGCCCATCAAGATAAAACTTGTGAAGGAATTATCAAAGTTATACGACCGGCATACTTTATGCCACGCATAAGGCATGGGTATGCCGGTCCGCATTAAATTTGGTAATTCCTTAACAAAAGTATAGCCGGTCCATCTGATATGACCCAAAACCTTGCCTTGTAATTTTTTTTTTAATTTATGCTTGAGCGAGGTTCGAACTCGAACCTCATGATTCTGGCATTGAAAGCTTCGAGTTGCAATGCGAAGGAAAAAATGAAATTAAAGACGCGTGATACTGAGGGCATAATTTAAAGACCAGCAATATGAGGGGCAAAATTTAAAGACCACCCCAAAAGAAGGGCAATCCGCGCAAAAAAATGATTAAGAATCGACGAAAACGGTTGTAGGCCTAATTGGGCAATTTGCAGGATTGCCCTTCGCTGGAGGTGGTCTTTAATTTTTACCCCTTAAAATGGTGGTCTTTAAATTTTTTCTTTGCCCAAGAATTAGTAGGAGAACGCCGCCGGGATTTGCATGGGCGAAGTTATACGGTCCATGCAAATTCTGCCTCTGCGAATATATATATATTTTTTATTGGCGAGGCTCGACCCGCGACTACGAGATGTTAGGCGAGGGGCAATACTTAAAGATGCAAAAATTAAAGACTACCCCAAATGAAGGGCAATCCGCGCAAAAAAAAAGGCCCTATTGTAGCAGCAAATAAGGACGTGGGCTGAATGAAAGGTATAATTGAGATTTATTGCAAGTTGTGCGTGGGTTAGCTCTTGCAAATGGATATTTAATGTAGTGTATGAGGCCTTTTTTAATCCAATCAGATTGTAGATTATGTAGAAAAACGAAGAGAAAAATGTCAACAAAAAAAAAAAGAAAAGATAATTAGGTTTTTTTTTTGCCCGAAAAGTCTTTCATGTCTGTTTATTTTTACCTAAATATATATTATATATAGATATAGTATATAGATTACACAAAACAAGATACAAGGAGAAATCGGTTTCAACGGCGAGAGACTTTAATAATTTCCTAATTGACATAGATTTTTTTTTATTTCCAACACGATGTCCGGTATTGGCATTGGAGCCTAACTAAATTTGAATTTGCATCGCACTTCATTTTTTTTCTTCATATCTCGAGCTCGAACCCAAGACCTGGTGTAGTCCCATACACTACATTACATAATTTTTTTATGACATGGAAACCATGTGTTCGCTATCCTTCGAATGCACACATAGGATAAGCGGCTTTCTTGTCAATAGCTCGCAAACTACACAATTCTGTAGTTACCCACACTAGACAAACCGTCTATGCCAGGCCTCCAAATGCAAATCTCCTACTATCATAGGCAAGAGATTTTAAACTTGAGATCTCCATTATATAAGTCTCATGCTCAATCAATTGAGCAATCCAAGCGGGTTCTACTTTACATCCTTTGATGGTGACAGACTGTAGAATAAAATTGGACATATTCCTGACGTACAGCATCCATCAAACAATTTATTTGTTGGGAACCGTAAACTCGATCTGCAGAAGGGCAGCTGAGCTGAATCTAACACACTGGTATTTTCTCTCTACTCATAGGATCCAAATTTTGCTTCTCTTTTCGCTTGCTATAAGCCCTTAATTAGGGCTTCTAATTTTCCTGTCCTTTTTTCTGTTTTTCCCTTGGAAATGAAATTTGTTCTTTGCAAAAAGGAAAACTTGTTATCCTTTTTGACTATAATAATATCTCAAAGCGATATATATATTGTGAGAGAAAATAAACCCACCATTTCCACAGGTTATCAAAAAGGAAGAAAACAAACAATATAGTTGCTGGTAAGAGAAAGAAATTGTACGTTAATCAAAGAATGGGTTTTTAATTGGCTTCAGTCAGTGTATTGAGATCCATCTGGGTCGGTTTACTTACTTTCTGCTGTAATAGTTACACTCGCCTCTTCGTTACTCTTACTTATATTCAAAATCTAATTACTGGAAACATGTGTATATTCTTATTATGCTACTCGTTTTGTAGAGAGAGCGCCATGGCATATGAATTAGATGAGCAAAAAAGTGAGTATCATCTTCTCCCACAATTAAACTTTTTATATGAGTTGATTCACCCAAAGACTAGTTCATCCTCCCGCTGAAACACATCGCCCGGTGGGTCACCCATATGCACTAAATTCCACTCTTGTCTGTCTCATTCAAGTGAATTGGTCGAGAGCATTTCGCCAGTTTTTGGCAGCTGTCACTTTCAACCCATTAATAGCTAGTCTTCTTTAAAGAAATTTAACTTGTTGGAAAAACTATTTTTTGTCATGATGCTTCTTACAGATGAATTACACCCACGCTTGGTCTTGCTAGTAGAATCCATGTGCTTACACGTGTGTGTGTGTGAGAGAGAGGGGGAGGGAGATCATTTGCATGCTCTTGTGATAAACCTCATCCTTTCCAAGAGGCTTCGAAGAGCCATAAATGCATTCTAGTATTCATTCAGGATCTACACCTCTACAACAACATACTCATTATGATCCCACAAGTTGGGGCTGGGGAGGGTGGGGTGTACACAGACCTTACCTCTACCTTGTGCGAGGTAGAGAGGTTGTTTCCGACAGACCCTCGGCTCAAGATCTACACCTCTATTTTACTAATATACTTTAGCGTCTGACAGTGAAAATCTTATAAACCTTGCAGAGGTTGGGTTAGGTCTCATTGGATTTGGCATCCTTTTCACATTTCTTGCCATAATTTTATTCTTCGACAGGGGTTTGCTTGCGCTGGCTAATGTAAGTAATCTGTAGTTATGGATGTTTTAATTTCAACTATTCTTGGTTTATGAAATCACCAACTAATTTCTTCTTCATACCTTGTCCTAGATACTTATGTTGGCAGGTGTAGCACTTCTGCTGGGTTTTCGTTCTACATTACATCTCTTCAAAGTAAACTACAAGGTAGGACATCTTTTGGATAAGTAAAGTGCATGGAAGTAATTGAGGAATACATCCTATTCTCCTTTTATAATTCATTAAATGTGTAGTAATAGCATTTTCTGCTGCTTATATTAGCAATTTTCCGTATATATAAGCAGTCTCGTATTTCTGTCGTGTAGTTTAATAGATCTAGCAGATTTATCTCTTCCATGTGATCGAACACAATGTCTCAATGTGGCTTAAATACACCCCGAAAACTAGTTGCTCTAGCATGGGTTTGTTTTGCAGTCTTGTTAGATAGATTTTTAATTTGTTCTCGGAGCTAAAGCTCTTTCATCAGTTTTGGTTTCTATTTAAAAATACTGAAGAAAGAAGATTAACAAGTCCAGGAATAGAAGATCACAAAGGAGCAGAACATGAAGTATGGATAAGATGCTCAAAAAATTCACAAAAGCATCTTTGAAAGGATGAGAAGACCACTAGAATTTTAACCGATAAAGTCCTAAAATATTCTGAATAAATGGCCAACAAGGCAAACCATCTGATTCTGTGGGAAAAGATCATCAATATAAAAATGTCTGGAGAGGCTTCATTACTCTTTTATGAGGCAATATAAACTTCTTGTTTTAGTAAAGGAAAGAGAAAAAAGGTTCACTGCTCACAATCTCCCATATTGAAATTCTGTAATTATAAAATGCATCTTTCTGGCACCCCCCAATGCAACTTCAGATTATTAGACATTTAACTAATAATGTAGCTATTAATTTGATTCCAACTTCTTTACTTGATCAGTTACAAGCCACACTGAAGTATTCCTGTTGCTCTCTTTTAGCTCGACTTTTATGTTCCATCCCTAGTCTATGATATAGAGCTTGTTTAGGTGGCTTAATTTCCATTTCTCGTGGTCATGACGCTAGGCCTAAGTTACCTTCTAAAGCAAACCGCTAAGCCCTTTCCGCAAAGTAGAGAGGGAAAGTTGCCCGGGGGGTGGAGGATTTACTCTTCTATGTAGTTCTGGATGATACTTAACTTTAAAGAATTAAAGTTTCGGAAGTTAACAGCTTAGCACCTTTTGCTCTATTACCAGACCTTCTTACCGATCTTTCAAGGGCTATTAATTCTTAGGCAATGCATTCATGCCTTGCTGTTTTCTCCGGTTTCTGTCATTTCACTGCTGGATCCAAATGCTTTATGTTCTCAACTTTTACTATTTTAAAATGAAGACAGTGACGGTCTTCATAATGTGAGGGTAGAGAGTTGGGGTGGAGGGGGAGGGGCACACTGATATGTGGTGGTAATGACCTTGTTCAAAAACATAAATGTTAGTGTCATTTATGCAGTTTCTTTCTTTGACTGAAACTAAACAAGTCGCTTTCACTTCAGTTTTCATCTTAGGTTCTTTTTTTACTTACTCCAGGGCACGATATCATTTATGCTTGGGCTCTTCCTCATATTCGTTCGCTGGCCAGTTGTGGGTATCATTGTGGAAATATATGGATGCATTGTCCTCTTCAGGTGAGCACCTTTTTTGGATATTTTACGGACAAGTTTTCTCATTTTTCTCTTCTCATTCGTCTTCCCTTGAGTAACATAAGATATTTTAACTTTGGTCTTTTCCCTGCCAGCTGTTTCTGGCCATCCATTAAGGTTTTCCTTTTCCAGATTCCTGTATTTGGGTGGATTCTGTGGTATCCTGCTCTGGTGAGTTAATACTTATTTCTGTCTCAACTCTAGTGGCTAAATATGGCTTCATTGGAGAGGGAAGGGTATTTAAAGCTTCTGCAGCTCCTTCAAGCCATTTTTCCTTAAAGAAGGGATATAATTATACTGATACATGGTGTTGATGATGCTCTTTTCAAAACGAGGAAGGCGAGCTTTGTCCCTTGATCGGTTGTGTTAAATATAGAGGTGGCAACATTAGCCCCTGAAAACATGACCCGCCCAAGTTTGGGTTGGTCATTGACCCGCCCATTTATTAACTTAGCCCATTAAAAATTGGGCTGATATGTAGCCCAAATTGACCATGAGAAATCTTTTCAAAATAGGTACAAAAAGTCAATTCTTTTAATTTATATGTTATATATAGCCATAATAAAGAAAAAAAATAGTTTTATCAGGTACTCAAAAATTATAAAAGAACAAAGAAAGAAATAAAAACTTAGTAAGAATTGGGCGGGTTGGGTCAATGACCCGCCGATTTATTAACTCAGTCCATCTTGACCCGCCCAAATTCAGCCCAACCCACCCATTTGACACCCCTAGTTAGATATTATACAGATGCATGCCTGATTTCAGATTTGGTTGTGGTCACGTTTCTTTCTATTATGCGCTTCTCATTGTTGTTATTTTTGATCAAGATTCTTAGAAATTTTTTTGATCAAGACTTCTCATAGTTGTTATTTTCGAGGTTGTTAGAATGAGAGTTATTTTGTGGTCCTCGATGGTTGTCTGGGGTTGCAATTTGGTCCTCAGTGCTTTGGTTGTGCAAATCGCACTCCTATATGTTAATTTGTGCTTAGGGTTCCTGGTGTTATCAGATAAATGGTCATATTTTTTGAATTCTCATTTGATAATGGTTATGTGAAGGGCCAAAGGTTGAATGGAGGGAGTAAATATGCCTAGTGTACACTATTGCTTACCATAGGGCACCATATTTGGTTACGATCAAATTTATCTCATATTCTACTCTTTGGGAATAGAAACATGTTAAATCCATCACTCTGATGTCATGTAGTGACTTAAACCTTCCACCAAACCCCACTTTATTCTTCACCAAATCCGAAGACATGGATGTGCGTATGCATCAGTAGAACTCAAAGGAGCAAGTTCTAGTTAATAGTAGGAGTAATTAACCTCTGATCTGGAACTAGAGCTAATAAGTGGCCATTATGGTGTGACTAGGGGAAAAAGTTAGATGGTTGACAGCGGCATTTATTTTACCGATGTGTTGTAGTTCTTGTATTCAAAGGTATCGTGCGAGGTTCTAACATCTTGCCACCTTTGTTTTCAGCTTCTTGACCGTTTTCGAAGCTGACTGATTAGTCTGCTCCAGTTATCCTGTTTGATTCCTCATCATCTTTTTGATGAGTTTTTGTGCAAAGGAGGAAGAATATACTCAGCTAGGACTCATCAAAGTTGTCTGTTATGTAATGCAGCAATTTGCTGTCTCGCTGATCTTCACTTGGTATCCTCCAATGGTTCACTCAAATGTATATTATAGATTATGATTATTTCAGTAGCTGCCTATATTTCTGCAGAAATATAATCATTAGTTTCTAACTAACTATTCTTCTTCTCAAGTTTTCTCATACCATCCTCTATTTCCTCTACCATTTCTAAGGAAACATTTTACATGTTTGGTTGTTAAGAGGATTGTAGGTAATTGCTTAGGGGTTAGAATTTGTTCCAAATTGCAAAGCCTTCTCTTCAATTTTGTTAACTCTCGGCTAATGGCACCCTTGGAATATGATTTTCTAGGTCCAAAATTAACATTCTTTGTCGTCATTAATGATTTATTTCTTAGTCTAACTATTGTTTTATGTTGTAGTATTGTAATTTGAGATTCTTGAAACTTTTTCTGATGTTGATATTTTATCATCTTAATGAATCAGTAGAACAATGGTCCTAGCATGTCATACTGTCTCAATAGACCATTTTCATAGTACCATGTAAAATGTGATAACAGCCAACTCTTGCTAGTTCCCTTTGGCAGTTTCGGAAGGTTTCTGGCTACAATATATAAGAACGGAAATTTTATTTGCACTGTTCAAGAAAAGACTATGAAGATGTCAAGTCCAAACTTATATCTCTCACGAATGAGGCCTGCAATAGAGAAAAACAGTCCCACGCTAACTAGAGGATCGAAAATGCTTTGAAAGGTGTTGATTACCTTCTTACTAACAACGCAACTAGATTTTGGCAATCAATTAGTAGCACCGGCACGTCACTCAGACTCGTCACCTCAAGTTTATGCTGAAGGTGCGGCTTAAATAAGCCTTCCATCTTGCAATCTCAACAACATCATCACCAGCGACCACAATATTATAGACATTTTATGATCCGACTTACTTTATCATCCTTTATTACAAAATGTGTGTGATCGGAAGTATCACACCCCAACCTTGGGGGTGTGGCCGGCGCCGCACGGAAGGGGCCAGCGAACCCAAGCGTGATGTCCGAACTACATAACTTGAATCAAAGGCGAAGGCCGCCGAATAACAATTGTAAGAAGTATTTCATGACAACGCAATGACGAAAAGCCCAACAACACATATATGCATAACTAGGGTTGACAAGGCCACAACCAAGAAAGCCAACTAATCGGAAAGTGGCAAGGTCAAAAACACGCTTTGTACAACCGATAGTCCGTAAGCCTCTAAGAGCGATAATATGCATCAACTGGTCGGGACAGTGGCCCCGACGTACCCATAGCCATACTCATAATACATATACAGTTAAACATCTCTATAATTGTCATTCGTTATAAAAGCATTTCGCTATAACAGCCTAATTTTCTCCGGAAGCGATTTTTCATGTTATATTTTACTTCTCTATAATAGCATTATACCTATGTGACAGTGGCACTCATTATAACAGTACAGTCTTTGTAAAATTACCTCTCTATAACAGCAACATTCAAATATCGTGTTGAAGAAATACCGGAATTCTACCTACAAATGACAACCCCAATGTTAATAGTGAAAATTTAGAATTTATTGAGGATATTGGTAGTGTATCATCTCTAAATAGCCCAAATCCCATCTCATAACACCAATCAAGCAATGGATGCTACAACTTATACGGAGTTTGAGGCAACACTTCCAATCCTCGAAACTCACACGGATGAAGAGATTATTGCACAAGCGATTGGAGTGGAAGAACAAGAGACAGCGGATGCAGAAGGTGACAACGAAAGTGTTGATGAAGAGCATCAACCTACTGCTATTTGGGGTGAGATAGAAGAGTCAACTGCTAAGCTCTTAGACAGCCATCAAGGGAAAGCTATTGAATTCCATTTTGCTGAAAGTTTGGACAAAATTCTTCGTCAATTCAAGCGTTATATTATCAATTGTAGAATTCTTGCGTCAAACTTGAAATATTTAAATTCTTAATTAATTTTATATGCATATGTTCCTTAAATTTTAATTCTTTATCGGTGTGGTACAACTAGTTATGGATTTATTAGTAATTTATTAGTCTTTTCAATTTTTAGTTAATGAGATATGAAAATCAAATGAGATTTTAAAATTGACTAGTATATTATTTTCGTTTATAACATGAAAAGTACAAAAAAATAATTGATTGTGTACTTTTGTTTATAATAGCTAAATGAGATCTAAACATCAAATGCCAGTATACATACATAACAGCACCTCACTATAGCGGCCATGAAATTTCCGGACAAACGCTGTCATTATAGAGAGGTTTGACTGTACGTACATGCATGCATCCTATTTGATGACTCTAACCGGCAACTCCGGAGAATGGAGTGCGAACATCCCTACTGAACTCTAGTATCCTACTAAGAAAGGTACATCAATCCATCTACCGTACCTGTGGGCATGATCACAGCGCACAAAATGCGTCAGTACGCAATATGTACCGAGTATATAAGACGGTAAGTGTAAACATAACATAAGCATAAGAGATACGGATAATCATGGGAAGAGATGTAAAGACAACCTAAAACTCTGAACGAGGCCACTGAGGGCGACCATAACCATGACATAAATGTAACTGCATGCTCGTAAAATCATTCCTCACTGTGGAGGCATATATCATATCATATAACAATAATAAATTCCTCTCAGAGGGGTGAGCTCGTCATCATAACATCATCCCCGGCCCGGTCGATATGGTATGCGCGGCTACGTACGCCCGGCCCGTATACGACACGACACGGTAATGAAAGAAATACATCTAGGTGCACATCTACGTGGGGGCCCGGCTGACTATAGCACGGTGCGGTAATGAAAGTAAATACATATGTATATAAGTGCAATGCAAGACTGACCTCAGAAGAGATATCATAAGAAGAGTCGGAGTGACCTATTGTCGTTACCCTCCGACTATCGTTATTGTCGCTACGTTCTTTACCTTTCAATTCAAGAGACAACAACATGGAGAACATGTAAGATACTTGGTATGAGTTACACATGAAGTAGAGTTCAACTCGTTCGGATGGTATATGATCAATCCAAGTTTAGCGGAAACATTCCCGATTCGGTGGCAAAAGAGATATGGAAGCATGAAATGCGTTTGATGCAATCATATAAAATAAAGATTAGTCCATCACAGGAAGCGTATTCATCTCATGTTTAGTGGAAACTTATATCAATGGAAGGTCCGTCATCTTTAAGTGATGGACAAGAAAGATAAGGATGCGGGTATACACTTTAATACAAGCTAGTTTAGAGAAGAGGTAAGCTTAACCATTTCGGGATACGGCCGACTCAAGTTTTGCAATAATGTTTCAATCAATAACCAAAGAAACATGGAATATGGACAGTACTTTAATATAAGTCATGTATGAAGTAGCGGGCTGCTCAAGTATAAGAATATGATCGACTTATGTTTTCACGGAATGAATGTATCAATGAAACGCGTCGAGTTCTAATCATGCCACAAAAGAGAAGAGAAAGCCCTACATACCCTAGTCTTGGAGTTATATAGGTTTTCCGAGTCCTTGAATGCCTTACGAATGATCACCTACATCATACGACCAATTCGGGATCAATTCCAAGTTTATAGCTTATGGAAATACTCATTAAGGCATTTTGTCGAACAACTAGCGGGCATAAGTTCGTAGGGTCATTTGTAGTTTAATTTCTTCATTCAAGACTACCATTTTCTTCTCATTTACTCCTATTCTTCATTATCAATCCATTCATAGCTTCACAATCCCAAAAAAATACATTTAAACCACATAAATCAGCTCAACCAATCAAGTTCATCCATAATAGTTCATATGAGTTCATAGAATCGGTATTCATGGGAATTCTTCCAAAATTTCTAGTCTAAATATTTGGAGAATCATAAGGAGACCATAATAAGAGTAGAATATACCTTAATAGATGAAGAACACTCTAAAACAAAGATTACTTCAAGTCGAAGAATTCTTCTGAGAAGCGAATTGATGGAGGAATGAAGGTCTTGTGATCACTATGATCTTTTTCACGTTGAATTAGCTTGTTTAGCTCTTGGATTCATCCATGATTGATGAAGAATGGTTTGGAAAAGCTTAGGGAGTGTCTTAGGGTGTTTATTTGAGAGAAAATGGAGTTGCCAAACGTTTGGGATGTTTTTATATAAGTTGGAACATTGTCCACCGACTTTGGGGCTTTCTGTCCACGGCAATTTATGTCCCTGGACGGAAATGCGAATTTCTCTCTATTCCGATGTTGTATCGATGAACGGTAAAATGTGTTGGAAACTAGACTCATATACCTTCAACTTGATAGGTGGATCACCTCATAACTCCAAGTATATTTAGAGAAAAGCTCTTCGACATCTGACCCAAATTTCAGTGAAATTTACAAGCTTAACTTGCGACGCCCTTTGTTGACTTTCGTATTACAACTCGTTTGACTTCCAAATTTAACAAGAGACCATTATACGATTCAAATACTACGTATCATTCTTAGCATGTGAAGCGACTCTAATCTCACCCAAAAGTACAAGTTATCGTATTCCCAACTTGTGAGACTTTTAACGAAACTCATCCTTCTTTGATTCATTCACCCTCCAAACCTTCCGCCACTTACTAATATTATTCATAGATTCTTATAACCATTTATATTAATAAGCTCAATCCCGTTTAACCTCAAGATAGTTTCTTTTGAACTTGCGTCGACTAACGCATGATGCGGCTTTAACGTGCAAAAAAAAATCCGGGGTGTAACAGGAAGCACATCTTTTATAGCTAAGCTATGAGGAGCGCATCTTCTGCATCTCTCTTCCCATATCGGCCGTGATGGGACCCATTGTTTGTGTTGTTGAAGAGATGGTCTTGGGAGCCCATTTCCCACAGTAGATTTAATAATTTGATTATTTCTTCGTGCAGGGCATTTTTCATCTCACTTTGTAAAGCTAAAAGAGAATCATTGACCTGATATACCTAACAAAAAAACCTTTCATTCTAATGTTGACATCTTTATCTCTTTCTCGCACTGACCAGACGCACCCTATAGGACAATCATAGCTTCCTTCTCGCAGTATGTATATATATGACTCAGGTGGGTGTCGATTAGTCTTCCTTCTCTTTTTCGCGTGGGTGGAATCTGGCCTTATAACTACAGACTATGTAATATTACATGTCCTCTACTTTGAATAATTAGAATAGTTCATTACTCATTCATCGAGAGCTCATGTCGGCAAAGCAAATCGAGAGAGAAAATTGCCTTCTCCATAATTAGCTAGAGTCACATCAGTAGGGGAGTTCATACCGGAACTTTCTTAATAGGGAAAGGACTCATACCACGAATCGGGGGAAAGGCAATAACGAAGCTAGGAAATGGTGAAGTACTGTAAATTGACTCGATATGATCTATAGTCATACAAATGTCTAAGGTTTGTGTTAGACCACAAGTTTCAAAAGTTTTTTTGTTGCTTAAACTTCATGTAGGAGTCCAATCAAATAATGCCACATAAATTAGAACGGAGGAATTTTCTAACATGAAATTGCTGAATTGTTTATAATTAAAATCAATTTGAACACTTAAAAATATATGTCAGCACTTAATACTCATCAGCTAACTCAATCAAGTTCTAAACTTTTTTCCTATATTTAGATATTTCGGATTTTGGTGATGTGTTATTCTCCCTGCCTAATTAACTTGGTTTCAAGTATTGCATTTTGTCCAATATTCCTCAACAAAATATCGGGGTGAGGAACCACAAACATCATTTGAAGTTTGTATACTTTTCTTATTCAATATTCATGGTTCGCAATTAAGCTGATCAATAGTGATTGGAATTTGGATGATGGTTACACAATTGTCCTCATTATAACCTACTTTTCTTCCTAATAATTACTTAACTATATTATTTCTTCAATCATGCTTTTAACAGTCTCCTGACTAATTTTTTTTTTTCCGAGTCTTTGGTATTATGTGCTTGTTGTGACCACTTGTTCGGGTCGGGTCATTATTCAGTATACAGGAATAGGACCACGTTTAATACCTGAGCGAGCACCACTTTATTTTATTTATTATTTTTTTCAAATAGAAAAAGACAATAAGTGGACCGGTCATTGTCCATGTTTTGGATTGATATCTTTTAATTATTGAGAGGAGATAAAATGATATTTTCTTTTTAAATTAGAATAAATACAAAATGGAAAAATTAACAAAGGTAATGTTGAAGTGTCTAACCATTTTCATCTACATGTTTAAATTATTAGAAAAAACACATTTTTATTTACTTAAATAGTATCCATTTTCTTAACACCTCCCATCACGTGTAGGTCTGATTCATTTTCATGAGTCAAACGCGTCAATTTTTTTTTTTTTAATAATGAGTGGCAATGAGACTCGAACTCAAAACCTTTATTTGCTCTAATTATCATATTGAAGTGTATGATCATCTCATTTAAAAATTTATACTATTGGAGATAACACATACTTTTATTTGCTTAATTATTATACCTTCTCAGCATGTAAGAACAGGCTGAAAATCAAAATTCAATTTGAGGCTGAGGTACTACATTAAACAATCACATGCATAATCCCACTAACTAGGCTTCAGAACAGTAATCTATACTATCATTTAGCAAGAAGCAAGATTATGTGAAGATTCTCGAATTTAATCATTAAGATTCTAATAATCAATCGGGTACTAATAAATTTTATTAAAAAAAAAGGACAAGAAATTGATTGAAATAGCAAAAACCATAGTATACTCCAGTCTCCAGCAGCCAGAAGTGACCAAGGGAGCAGTTGATTTAAAGGAAGAGTCAAGATGCTTTATATCTCTCAATCAAGATTAAAGGATAGTACGTCCAAGTTGAGTTGGCTTTATAAATGCTCCATCCAATCACAGGAAAATAGAGTGCTGGCGGCTATTAGAAGGGAACAATGAGACAGCACACAAAAAGTTAATAGGGAATGAGGAAATGCCAACTGGTACCTATAAATGAATAAAATTCGAACTTGTTTCCTCTTTGTTTCCATCTGTATATATTGTCATAACTCACATGTTTTCGGTAAAAATAAGATCTCTTATTCTCTTACAATTTGAATAAAAGAAAATGACTTTTTCAAATCTCTTATGTGTAAAAAATGAAGATCTCTTGTAAAAAGGTCATAAAACTGAATAAAATTTATAAAGGACCAAAAATCCAATTCTCCCTTGGGGTTTATCTTAATTTCCAAAATCCGTTCTAAAACAACAATATTCATCTTCTTCTAAGTGTAAATTTCACTTTAGTAATAATTACTGTTGGAAATAATAATTCAAAATTGTAGGAAATCAAAATTGGTTAAGATTTGATATTTTAATTCATATCTAGTTAGGATTTATAGTCAAATTAGTATAGGAATAGGTTTTTAAGTATGAGTTAAAATAGGTTTAATACTATTATAAATAGGGTGCTGCTAGCTATTTTCATAACAAGAGGAAACAAGAGAAATTGTAGAGACCGTTTAGAGATTTATAAAATTTATCAATAGATTATTTTCCTTCAAATTGGTATCAGAGCTCCTACGATCCTGGTAGAGAATCAAATAGATTTCGCTGTCGGCGGGCGGCACCAGCCAATATATGCCGCCCGTCTGGCCAAGAATCACGTAGACAAACATATGTCGGGCCAATGATATATGCATGAAGAATAATCATGCCGAGAATGATTGAGAAAAATATTACAGGTTAAAAAAAAGGCAAATTCAACACAAGAGGAAGGAACGATCTTCTCTAAAAATTGGAGAAGTGAGTTAAAAAAATTGAAGGTTGGTGACAAGTGCATCAACGGGGTTGGAGACAAGTGCTTTAACAAAATTTGGTGTTGGTGACAAGTGCATCAACAGGGTTGAAGACAAGTGAGTCAACAAAATTGTGTTGGTGGCAAAATGCATCAAAGGGGTTGGAGACAAGTGCTTCAACAAAAATTGGTGTCGGTGACAAATGCATCAACGGGGTTGAAGACAAGTGCTTCAACAAAATTGAGTGTTGGTGACAAAGTGCATCAACGGGGTTGGAGACAAGTGCTTCAACAAAATTCGGTGTTGGTGACAATTGCATCAACGGGATTGGTAACAAGTGCATCAACGGAGTTAGAGACAAGTGCTTCAACAAAATTTGGTGTTGGTGACAAGTGCATCAACGGGGTTGAAGACAAGTGCTTCAACAAAATTGGAAGATGGTGAGTGACGGTTGAAGAGAAAGTACTTCAACAATTGATGGATTGGAAACAAGTGCCTCAACAAATTGAAGATGGTGACAAGTAGATCAAGAATTAGATATACAATTTTGAATTATGGGAGAATGTTGGAAATAATAATTCAAAATTGTAGGAAATCAAAATTGGTTAGGATTTGATATTTTAATCCATGTCTAGTTAGGATTTACAATCAAATTAGTATAGGAATAGGTTTTTTCTTGAATTAAAATAGGTTTTATCTTATTATAAATAGGGTGAAATTTAGCTATTATTAAAGAGAAAGAGAACAAGAGAAACAATAGAAATTGTAGAGACCGTTTAGAGATTCATAAAATTTATCAATAAAATATTTTCCTTCAATTACCAATAACCCTTATAAACTAGTATTTAAAGTATGTTATGTATTTAGATCCAACTCCGGTGCTCTTAATATTGATCGAATTAACCATTTAATTAACTAGAGCTAACACTATAAGTTAAGAGGAAGGCAACATATAATTTGTTGAGTGAGCGCGCGCGCTCTCTCGCACTAGGCTGATATAATATTTGAGACACAAATTAAACATTACAACTGACCTGCCTTCTTGGCGTAGTGTATTCGTCGAAAAAAATTGGTTTTATGATGGGTCCTCATATTAATTTTTTCATGGGTTCCCAATTTTTTGTGGTTCAAAAAGCGTTCCCAATTATTGAAGACAAAGGGCTAGCTGCTAGTGATACTTCATAATAATGTAGGGTTTCTCCAATATATACTTTTCCAGTGCCATGCATGTGATATTAATTTGATGTGTGTGTTTTGGGACCAAGAATTGGCAAAGAATCCAAACAAGGTATATAGTGACTAACAAAAGATGGGGTACCACCATTGATCTCAAGTTTGAGTCTCCGCGCCACTTGTGCATTATTTAGGAGAGCAACACTAAATATTCCTAGCTATGTTTTCAGGACTCGATTCTCAAAAAAATGTATATAGATATCATCATTTTCCTTCATACTTTCGGATTAAAAGTGCATCAAAATAATCCCCCCCCCTCTTCCCCCCCTCTCCCAGGTAGGGGTAAGATTTCGTCAGACGTCATGATCCTAGCATAAACATGAAATTTCATCACACCTGATTGTCGTTGTTATGTCGACTTTTTTGAATGATTGATCATACTTTTTATTTAAATGGAAAAAATGATCTCGAGAACAATGATAAGACTATTATGTAGGATATGTAATTGAAGTCGCTTTAACCCAAAAACTCCCATTAATCTTAAGGTAATTGGTATGCTTAATTTTTCTTAAGAATTGGATATTATTGGTATAGCTCATAAGCTTCATCGCCTTCTTTTGGATAGCTTAATCCAATATGGTATTATATATCTTGAACTTGTATCGTCTCTCTTAATTTCCAAAAGAAGATAAAATGACATCCTTTAATCCGACTTTGGATAAGAGGGTAAAAAGAACTTGTCCCTTGTAGTATTTTAAAGATTGATTAATGAGAAGAAAGGTCACCATAATTAATGAAAGAGTCGATCGAGCTAAGTTAATATCACTTTCTAGACATTTATATCTCTTAATTGCTAAATCAAGTAGCGTCAGATTGAAGTAATAAATATTACTACGCAATATTTTAACGTTGTCCTTTCTGCTGTAGAAGAACGCCAATACGCTAATTAACCATAGGAAAATAGCGGCGTTTATGTAATAGCTTCACCATTTATGTTAAGCAGCTACCGTTTATGTCGTCTTTATTCTAAAATGAACATTCATTAACGCCGTTCGTTACTTGTTGATTTTACAATCAGGGATAGAACCGTGACTTAGAATTAGAGGTCCTATTTTCTTTTAGTTAAGCAAGCCGATTTAATAAAAAATTAGTTCCAGCCCTCACCCACCCATAATTCTTTAACTCAAGAACCATAATCGATTTCCCTCTCCCTCATTCATTATACTAAAAAAATAGACTTCTCTTTAATATTGGGGGGTAAAGTGGGATTGACTCTTTATTTGACCAAAACCTTTCTTTGTAATAACAAAAATATTATTGTCTACTTCAATCAGTGTCTTTCTTTTCTTGTTTATTTTTTCAATCTCCCTTTAAATTTTATTTTTTCGAAAGAGAAATGTAATTTTCTAAAGAATAGATTAATTGCCATTTTCATATGTTCGTAGAGGAAGAATCTTATCGTCACATATATAACCAAGAGGAATGATAATAAAACCAAAGAGAAGAGTGAAGTGAACGAAATTCATCTCTTTATTGATTTGGTGCACAATGCACAAGTAGGCACTAGGAGACAGCCAACAATAATTAACAGCAAACGAATCAAAGATATACCCCTATACAATAATAAATTACTATAAAGAAGCAAACATGAAAACTCAAATACACCT
The DNA here is from genome assembly GCF_029784015.1 of Lycium ferocissimum. Lineage (NCBI taxonomy): Eukaryota > Viridiplantae > Streptophyta > Magnoliopsida > Solanales > Solanaceae > Lycium > Lycium ferocissimum. The sequence goes on along the minus strand of NC_081342.1, from coordinate 435,499 downwards.
CCAAATCCACTAAATAATTACTATTTTCTTAATAAAATAGAAAGCTGTTGAAGCCGCTTCCACGTGAAGACACAAAGAGAACAATGTGTAAGAAGGCCACCAGAGAAGTAGAAGCAAAGTGGTCCAAGTCGCTAGGAATCAACCTTTCAATTGCAAAGTTGAACACCTTATTGATTAAATTAATTGCTTTTGACAATGGATCTCTGAATCTTCTCCTCAAGAAGCCATCACTTATTTTGTGACTTAAACTGAAATCTGCAAAAGGGTAATAGAAAAATATTAGAGGACTTTACAAGTTAAACTTAGGTAAAATACTTCCGCCAAGAAAAAATTATCATGTAACAAGAAAATTTTAAAGTCTAATTCAAACAACTGCTTACTTGAGTGGTTGTGGAAAACGGCCAAGCTTTTCAAACTGCTTAGTAGTGGACTGGTGGTGGTGGAGAACCGTAGATGTATACTGGAGGGGGAGGTGATTTTACGGGTGGGGGAGGTGAGCTGTAGTAGTATGGAGGAGGAGGAGACTTCACAGGTGGAGGTGGAGAATGGTAGTAGTAAGGAGGTGGGGGAGATGGTGATGGTGGTGGTGGAGATTTGTAGTAGTAGGGAGGTGGGGGTGATGGTGATGGGGGTGGTGGTGATTTGTAGTAGTATGGTGGAGGAGGAGACGGTGATGGTGGTGGAGGAGACTTGTAGTAGTATGGAGGTGGAGGTGATGGAGATGGTGGAGGTGGTGACTTGTAGTAGTATGGAGGTGGGGGCGATGGTGATGGTGGGGGAGGGGACTTGTAGTAGTATGGTGGAGGAGGAGATGGCGATGGTGGTGGAGGAGACTTGTAGTAGTATTGAGGTGGGGGTGATGGAGATGGTGGAGGAGGGGACTTGTAGTAGTATGGTGGAGGAGGAGATGGGGATGGTGGTGGCGGAGACTTGTAATAGTATGGTGGTGGAGGAGATGGAGATGGTGGTGGCGGAGACTTGTAGTAGTATGGTGGAGGAGGAGATGGCGATGGTGGTGGAGGACTCTTGTAATAGTATGGAGGTGGGGGTGAGGGTGATGGAGGTGGTGGTGACTTGTAGTAGTATGGTGGAGGAGAAGATGGTGATGGTGGGGGAGGAGACTTGTAGTAGTATGGTGGTGGAGGAGATGGATCCGGTGGTGGTGGAGACTTGTAGTAGTATGGTGGAGGAGGAGATGGTGATGGTGGTGGAGGAGACTTGTAGTAGTATGGAGGTGGGGGTGATGGAGATGGTGGTGGAGGAGACTTGTAATAGTATGGTGGAGGTGGAGATGGCGATGGTGGTGGTGGAGACTTGTAATAGTATGGTGGAGGTGGAGATGGCGATGGTGGTGGTGGAGACTTGTAGTAGTATGGTGGAGGTGGAGATGGCGATGGTGGTGGAGGAGACTTGTAATAGTATGGTGGAGGTGGAGATGGCGATGGTGGTGGTGGAGACTTGTAGTAGTATGGTGGAGGTGGAGATGGCGATGGTGGTGGAGGAGACTTGTAATAGTAAGGTGGTGGTGGTGGTGATTTGTACACGTACTTCGGTGATGGAGGAGGTGGGGACTTGTATACGTACTTGGGTGATGGCGGTGGTGGGGATTTATACACGTATTTGGGTGATGGAGGAGGTGGGGATTTGTACACGTACTTCGGTGATGGAGGAGGTGGGGACTTGTACACGTACTTCGGTGATGGAGGAGGTGGTGGGGACTTGTATACATACTTGGGTGATGGAGGTGGTGGTGATTTATACACGTATTTGGGTGATGGAGGAGGTGGGGACTTGTACACGTACTTCGGTGATGGAGGAGGTGGTGGGGACTTGTATACGTATTTGGGTGATGGAGGTGGTGGTGATTTATACACGTATTTGGGTGATGGAGGAGGTGGGGACTTGTACACGTACTTGGGTGATGGAGGAGGTGGTGGTGACTTGTATACGTACTTGGGTGATGGAGGTGGTGGTGATTTATACACGTATTTGGGTGATGGAGGAGGTGGGGACTTGTACACGTACTTCGGTGATGGAGGAGGTGGTGGGGACTTGTATACGTACGTGGGTGATGGAGGTGGTGGTGATTTATACACGTATTTGGGTGATGGAGGAGGTGGGGACTTGTACACATACTTCGGTGATGGAGGAGGTGGGGACTTGTAGACGTACTTTGGTGATGGAGGTGGTGGAGACTTGTAGACGTACTCCGGTGATGGAGGAGGTGGTGACTTGTATACGTATTTTGGTGATGGAGGAGGTGGAGATTTGTATACGTATGTTGGTGATGGAGGTGGAGGAGATTTGTAGTAGTAAGGAGCTGGAGTTGGCTTAGGCTTCATGCATTCTTCATATGGTGTTTTTGGAGCATAAGCAAATGGTTTTGCAGAGAGTACAACTTCGTATTTATTCTTTGACTTCACTTTGAGGCTAGCACCCTTCATGCCCCAATGAAGATTTGTGGGAATGTTACATTTTGATCCCTTTGGTGCCTCGTGGAGTTTAGCCTTGCATGCATCTGCTCCATATTTGGCATAATCAAATCCTTCAACAGTGATGGCAACCTTGCCATTGATCTTAGTGGTACCATAGCTCTTGATTTCCTTGTCACCAACCTTGCATGTCACCTCGACAACAGCACCTATACCAAGTGTGAAAAATGCTGATTCAGTCAGTACTTAATAATTGAGTCATTAACAGATCATGTAGACATATCTTAATCTTATTTTGCCCACTAGCTGCAATAACCAACTTTGTCCTATTCTTAATATAAAATTAACGGTTCAATCACATGGTCAAAAGCTCATTTTCCACTTTTTCATTTTTTTTTCCTCTTTATCGATTAAGGAATTCAAAAGTCAAGAATCTATCCATCTGTCATCAATTACTGCTTTTAAGCTGTAGGCTTCCTTTTGTTGAATGATTAAATGGGCAGTTTGTGAGCCAACGAAGACTCTGTTTGGCACCACAAGAGGAAGCTTCTTTTTCACCATTGTGGTGATATCCAACAAAAGAAAATCTTAATACCACAAATAATTTCTTAATCATGAGTATATATATCTCAAGTCTGCTTTTTGTATGGCAAGCATAATTATAAGTGACAATGTTTTTCTTACTTTTACTTTTGATGCTTTTTCATGATTCAGTTGTAAAAAGCTTTTTCAATTACAAGATTTTGCTTTCACAAAAATTAAATATCACTTTCATTTTCAGAATCAAGAATTAATAGTCACTTTCACTATAATACTCCATACACAGAGAAAGAATGTTGATCGACACATGCTAAATTAAATTTAAGTCCCTAAAGGCATTTCAATGAATAAGGTGGTGCCTTCAAATTCGAGCATGTCTCAGGGTATATATAAAGTAGAAGATCCCATGATCCAAAATTAGGAAGACACATTAATTTCGAGTAAAGCTAAGAACGAAACATAATATATTCACAAATAAAGATCTAACTGAATATAGGTATGAAGAAATATTAAACAGAACAAAAATATTGTATGAGAGAATGTGACAGAGATGAGTAGTATACCTTTGAGGTGCTTCTTGTCATGGGACTTCTTTGGGTATTTCCAATCATAGCATCTGTAGCAGTAGACTTTTCCAACAACCCTAACGATCAAGGGATGAGGAGGAGGGTAGTAAGGAGTAGGTGGTGGAGGGGAAGTGTAGTAGTATGGTGGAGGAGGTGACTTAACTGGTGGTGGAGGGGAGGAGTAGTAGTATGGTGGAGGAGGAGACTTAACTGGTGGTGGTGGAGAACTGTAGTAGTATGGGGGTGGAGGTGATTTCTTGGGTGGTGGAGGAGAGGAATAATAGTATGGTGGAGGAGGTGATTTCTTGGGTGGTGGTGGGGAAGAGTAGTAGTATGGTGGTGGAGGTGATGGTGAAGGTGGTGGGGGAGACTTGTAGTAATAAGGTGGAGGTGGTGAAGGTGAGGGTGGTGGTGGCGATTTGTAGTAGTATGGTGGTGGTGGTGAAGGAGAAGGTGGTGGGGGGGACTTGTAGTAATAAGGTGGAGGTGGTGAAGGTGAGGGTGGTGGTGGGGACTTGTAGTAGTAAGGTGGAGGTGGTGAAGGTGAGGGTGGTGGTGGAGACTTGTAGTAGTATGGTGGTGGTGGTGAGGGATCAGGTGGTGGTGGGGACTTGTAGTAGTAAGGTGGTGGTGGCGAAGGTGATGGAGGTGGTGGGGACTTGTAGTAATAAGGTGGTGGAGGTGAGGGTGAGGGTGGCGGAGGTGATTTATAGTAGTATGGTGGTGGAGGAGAAGGTGATGGAGGTGGTGGAGACTTGTACACATATGGTGGTGGGGGAGAAGGTGATGGAGGTGGTGGTGATTTATACACATATGGAGGTGGTGGAGAGGGTGACGGAGGTGGTGGTGACTTGTACTCATATGGCGGTGGTGGAGAGGGAGAAGGAGGGGGTGGAGACTTGTACTCGTAAGTTGGTGGTGGTGGAGAAGCATATATATAAGGGTCTGCAGAAACGATATTAGCAATAGCCAATATGGCCAATGCCACTAATATTTGTGGCATATGACGACCCCGGCCGGGGCCGCCACCGGGAAGCCTCATTGCTAGGAGGAAATTAAGTTGCACCACCAGTTCCTCAAATGTGGCTATAGATCATAAATCTGCAAGACTCTTTGGAAGAGTCAGAAAGAAGAGGAAGAGAAGTGGTTTAGAGAGGTGATGACTTAATGGGAAGCAACGGGCAAAGTATTTATAGTACTAACACTCTAGTATAAGGCAGTCGTTGGTATGGAGCTGTCAATTGGCATCAATTCAATTTGTCTGATTATGAATCAAGACTTTTCAAAAAATGAACTCTATACAGCTGGACTTACTCTAATTTTATTTTAAAGTTCCATTACTCCATCACTCTGCATTTTTCTTTGTTTCTTTGTCTAACAAGTGGTTACCTGCTACATAAATTTATAAAAAGGACATAACAGTATGCAGTCTGCATAGAGACGCATGCTATACTTGTGCAAGGGAAAAGGAGCGTTTTTAAGTTTAACTAACATTTTCACTCTTCTGTTTTCGTTTTCAATATATCAATTTTTGTGTTGCCTGTAATTAAAGTCTAATAATGAACAGTGAGATCATATAATTTGGTCTATATTGTTGTCTTCTATTTTCCTAGCCGCCGTGGTGGGGTTGGAGTTGGGGGTGGGGGTCCTAAGGAATAAGGGTAGGTGGAGTTGCCTTTAATTTGGATATATTTTCCTTTTTTCGTGTTCAAAGGGGCCACCCCTTAGATTAGTCGAGCCTTATTCATGTGAGCATTTTATCTTCAAAGAGAGTTAAATTCTCTCTTCAAAATGCCAATATAATGCACAATAATCTTATCTTCTCCTTCTACTATATGCACGTGCAACCGCAAATGGGGTTGAAGTGAAAATACACAGTTTTACCTTTATTTAATCTTAAGATATGATAAACAATGAATAATAAATTAAACAAGAGATTCTTTCAGATTTTTTAGGCAAAACATTTGAAACTCAAATCATTGAAGCTGTGGTTCTTGATATCTCACTTAGCTTGGGAAGCGAGAATATTACTCGCCCTTGGTGTTTATACGAAATCAATATATACACGTCTAGCTTGCCCTTGGTGTTTATACGAAATCAATATATACACGTCTAGCTTTCATTTAGACATTTAGAATATACACCACTATAATGCATACTTGTAAACATTATATTGTTTATTTTTGTGTAATTAAACACCGGGTACATGTAGGTGATACTGGCTTCTTGATACTTGATAGCTTCCGGAAAAAGTAACCCTTAAATATGGAAGATGAATAGTTCGAATGTTCTGTTCATTGAGTGTCGATGGCTATAGAAAATTATTGTTTGCCAACTGGAAAACTAGAAATAGTCCACAAGAAACTTTGAAGGGGACATTTTGTTTGACATTAAAACGTCTCAAGAATTACAAATGGAACTCTCTCAGCGTTTTCGTAGATACACCAATAATAAATAAAAGTTAGAAAGATTATTTATATTGATGTTTCTTCATTATCAAATATCAATTAGAGAAACATTTTCTTTACTTGAGACATTACTGAAAAAATATTACCGCATCATTTCTGTTATATATTCAATGTAAGAAATTAAAATATTATAACTTGTGTAATAAGACTTGGTATGAACTACTAATTCAAAAATTACAATACCGCGTTTATTATGTAATCTGATCCTTTTTAATGTTGGTTTAGTATCATTGGTGCATACTGCATACATAACGAAATTATGTTGAAAATATTTATTTATTTCATTTTCGTACAGAGTCAGAAAGAGAATGACTTGGTATAACCTGCTACTAATTCAAAATTTACAAGCCGACATAATATAAATAATCAACTACTTATTAGTTGACTTTACTTTGCTTCTATTCCGTTACGCCACTTTTTACAAAAAATTTAAGTGATCTATAAACCGATGAAACTTTCATTTCAGAAAATTTCCTTTTCTATTTTAATCCAATACATTTATGTGATGTTTGCGACAAGGGTAACACAGTCTGCACAAAACATATGTAGTACATTTCAATTATAGTATTTCTTAACGTACGTCCTAGTAAAACTAAAACTATAGAAACCTTTAAATAATTAATTAAGTTGATATGATTCCTTTAGTTAACCCTCAAATTAATTAGACATATTTGAGTTGTTATTAGGGACAAGTTGACTCTGTCGACAACGCTCTCTTTCTCACCTATTTAATTTATATTTTCATTCTATGTGGATCCAGAATTTAGAAACAGTGAATTCAATATTAGTGTGATCTAATTATATGTATGCATATTTTATTGTATAGTTCGAGCTGAAAGTAATAATTTCAGTTGAACCCACAGACCCTGTCCTAGATCCACGTCTATTTTTAGCCGATTGGTTAATTATTTATCAAATCAATTTCATCAATCCGATTCATATCAAATTAATCAAGAATCATATAGCCTTTGTGATCCACTACTCCTCCACTGTGGAAGACTTCTTAGGATAGTTTTCGTTTCTTATATTTTCAATGTGTATAAATTTTGAACTGCATGTGATCTCAATGATGAGATCAACTGCATGTGGAGGCAACTGATCAATTTTCTAATTTTTTTTTATTTTTTATTTTTTTTCTCTGAGCTAAGTATCGAACAGCAAAGAAACACGTAATACGTAACATGATAAAAAAATAAAAATAAAAAAGAGGTAACGAAAAGGCCCTTTTCTACCTTTTTTATTTTCGTTTTCAAACAAAAACTCCTAGTTTCTTTCTTACATTCCAAAGTAAGTCCCCACTCATTGTGAGAATTATTCGTAGAATGCTTGCAAGCAATCCTTCAATAGTAAAAGTTCCACGAGAAACCCAGTTTGGACGCTCCTGTTTAATTTATACCCACTTCTTCGATTAATAACATTTACTCATCTTCCTTCGCTTCGTCGTCTTGGTACAATTCCTTATTTATAGTTTCATTCTGAAGTGAGTCTATCATCACAATTTCTAAGTAGAATTTCTTTTCTTTGTCAGGCACAAATATCTGAACTTATGCACAAATACATGAACAAATGTTTGAACTTTATGTGTTTTATACGAAGTTTGCTTGTACAAGCAATATGCTAGATTTTAAGCAAATTCGTGTACAAGCAAACACGAATTTGTGCAACTTCGATCGCGTTTGTAGGAAGTTGATTTTAAAGTGACTCTTACAAAGATTTAAGCACCGGAGGTATAACTTAAATGGGAGTCTTAAAACGTTTATTTGTGCACTTCGCCCCCTTCAATACGGGAAGTGGCCTTTCCTTATTTTATTTTATACTAATTTTTATTTTAAGACGGATAATAAATATCAAAAAGTTCTAATACATTGTTTATGCAAAAACACAACTCTAAGTTAAAATAATTCTAGTGCATTAATAACGAGTAACGTGATTTTAAAATTATAATGGATAAAAAATAATATTTTTGTCTACATCTAAGGAGAGATAAGCTTGGATCTATAGCATGCTGTTTCTGTCGCAACGTTCCTATTTCTGAGTGAAGTAAGTTTGAATTTGAAAATATTTGAACAGTAAAATTATTTTTTAGACAAAAACGAGTTGAAGTTTCGTGAATAATACACATATATATTATTACTTTAATTTATCAGTTAACCATAGAAATTATATTATTTGAAGTAAGGAATACTAGTTTTCACGTCAGCCCAGGCAATTTACATAATCAATGTTTCTTTTATGTTAAACTTCTTTTTGACAATACATAATACCATATACTTTTTTCATAGTGTATATTACGTTATACTAAAAGTTATACATCTAATAGGATTATCATCTTCGAGTACCTAAATTATAAAAAATTACTATTAGTATTTCCCTTTTCACAATTACTAGTAGAGAGCAACATGTTCTAATCCAAGAATCATGTGACATGCATAAACTAATAGTAAGTTAAATCAAATTTTTGGACGATGGGAAAATTGGATAACAAAGAGAAATACACCAAAAGAGACATAATAAATTAATTTATTTTGGTGAATTGAGTACATATCAACATTTCACTAATAAAAATGATAGTACAAATTAAAGAATATCGAGAAAAATTTCTTCTCCTAAATAGGATTTTTCAACTTTAAAGAACTACATTGTGAATTTTCTTTTTCTTTATTTTTCAAAAAAAAAAAAAGTGAGAAGGAGATTCATTTTTGTAGAGGTCAAAAACAATTTCCTCCAAAAAAAAAAAAAAAAAAGAATTAGTCAAATATAGAAGGGATTTATATTTTTCTTTTAGGAAATTGAAAAACCAATTATGATAATGCTTTGCCCTTGCTTCAAGAAAAAAAAAATTCAAATAAGGTAAGAAAATCATGGGGAAAAAAAAAACCTAACATATCCACATTTTCATTCCTGTCTCAACATTTGTGTCCAAATAAAATGTTCAAGTTTAAAGCGTATTGTACATGATCTTGACTGTTGATTCCTTTCAGTATGATGAAACATATTGATAATTGGAGAACGTGCTAGAATAATGCTTCACCACACACTGCCCACCCTTTGTGATTCTGATTTGAAATGTGAGAAAATAAAGTTTATTTCAAGTACGTTAGTTTATCACATGGAGGATCATGGTTTATTAATGGTTTGTCGTTTATTAATATTCACTTTTGTAGAAGGTATGTCTTATTATATGTTGTTGGTCAACTCTCTTGTGTAGTTACAAAAAATAAACAAATATGATCTACATGTTTGGCATGTAATTATTTTTGCTTGGCGTGGAGACTTTTTCTATAGTTTCAAAATAAGAGGGACATAAAACTAAATATAGACAATGAATGGAAGAAATGCTTTGAAAATCTCAGAGTATTATAGCGCTTTTGCTTAATATTTTGAAATTTTTGTTTTCTCTATTTCATGTAAATAATATCCTAGTTCCATGCATTTGTCTAGAATAATTTCAACAAGTTCCTAAAAAATATCAAAAGACGATTATCTTAACTTACAAATAAGATACTAAATATTTTAATGAAATTGTACAATTAACGACATCCAAAATTTGCATTTCAAAAAATAATTTCTTTAAACTTTTTGGTCAACGTAAGTTAGGTCTAAATTATTGAAAAGGAAATGTACGTATATTGTATCCGTCTGGTTTTGAAAGAATAGTAAATGTAACATTTTTAAAACAACCTTATATTCCATTATTATTCATACAACTAACATTAACCTACTAATTGATATCTCCATTAAGAAAAAAATTGTCTAGAATTATCGGTATACTATTTTTATTTTTCCTTTTCATCATGACCCCATTATTTTGTCACATAGTGCATGCTTTAAATACAAAGGGAAAGAAAATAAACCACAAGTTATGCTGAAAACTCAGCGCACCTAATCCATGTGGAATTTTTTCTCTCGTTTCTTCTTATGGATTTGAAAATGATAGTAAGTCTGAAATTACATGGTGTTCTACTTTTTTCCTCCCTCTATAACAACTCATACCACGACGACTAGGCTTAAAAAAGGACTTCCAAAGCTAATCTTGTCTAAAAAGCGGTCCTTAATTTCTTTAAGCTGTTTAAGAATCTTTGTTAATATAATAGAGGTGTCTCTAAACACGGCATTGACTAGTTTTTTGTGTGAGTGTGGAAGAAGGGGGTGGAAAAGGGAAGAGGGGGAGGGGGGGGGGGGGGTAGGCTGCTTTTTCAAGGCCAATAATGATAGAAAAAAAATTAAAGAATAATTTGCATCTGTTTTTAGTTTTGCATTATTTACTTCTTCATATGAGATCTAGATAATTAAGTGTAAGAATACAAAACTATTTTATTTTCCTTTGTAATTGGCATAACTAGGATCCAATGATAGCTCTTTTAGCTAGCATCAACGATAGTTTATATTTGAGAACCTTTTGAAGTATATTTTTGGGTGTGGTTATTATGGAAGCTTGGAAACTAAGAATATACATTATAAAAACCTTTGAATCCGAAGATCGAAAAATATTATTGATGCTGAGCATAGTACTCACAAAATGTACGGGTCGAACAAATAGGACAGGTTGAAAACGGGTTAGACCATCTTCTTATGTGTTGCATTAAATGAGTAACTTGAGTTTGATTGAAAAGCAGAAAATTAGTTTGGTTAAATGAGAAATTTAATACATTACCCAAAAAAATTAAAATAGTCTAGTTCATTGTTTAAAGCAAAAAAAAAAACCCAATTGTAATAATTGCATTTGTATCCCTAATTTTCCACTTCAATTGAAAAAAATCAAATTTTAGGATCTCTTTAGGATTAATGTATCCTTTATGTGTTTTCTTAATTAATATGTATATAACACCTAGTAATCCTATGTCATGATTATAGTTTTTCTTTTTGTGTATAATAGTTTTATGTTTTATTGCTTTTGAGATTATGAATTAGTGTCAATGGAATCGCTTACAATATTATATTAAAAAAACCGAATTGACTTTAAAAAACCGAAACCGAAGCGAACCGAACTATCGGTGTTTGTGTCCACCTTCAAAAAACCGATCCGAAATTGCAGTTTGATAGAACCTAAGTTTGATTGTATTCTAAAACCCATTTTAATCCGTTAAGTATCCATTTTAATTTTATCACAGGTATGGCTATAAGTCATATTTGACCCGATTTAGAAATTTAATTGTCCAACTCGTTTCAAGAGGTTGGATGGATTTTGTATCTTGATCTCTATTTTGGCAGCACTAGCTATTTGCTAGCTGTGATGGTAGTATGGTACTGATATAATGATATTTCTTTGGTGAACATTTTCTGCGTTGTTTGAGAATCTCGGTTAAGCTAAAAATTGTAGTAGTAATTAATATCTGGCAAAACGAAAAAACAAAAAGAATAAAAATGGATAGAAGAAGAACAGATATATGATTACTGATAGATAGGCCCCAAAGCCTATTAGATGATTAATGTAAGAAGATCATGAGTCTACACCAAATTGCCAAAAAAAAAAAAAAGAGAAAAAGAAGAGGGAGTAAAACAGATAGATGGATGTTCAAATTAAAGCCATCAGCTTTCAGGTTTCACCTAACTCTACCTATTGCCTATTTTCCAACTGGCCTTAATTAATTAGTCAATGAGGTACTCCTCCCTGTTAACCTTTTGTTGTTTTTACCCTTTAATTTTGCCTTTTGATTGGACCATTGAAGCTTAAACATGAATGGTCTGACAAACGTTTATAAGGACGATTTGTAATTTTATATTATGATTGATTCTATCCATGGGGTTCACTCCGACACGTAACGTGTAGTTGAAAATTGACATGTATATTTCACCAACCGAAAAGGCAGCAATCATTTATGTAGTTTTCCTATGAACAGATGAAATAGGTTGGTCGTTATATGGTGAATCTAAGCTCATGGCGAGTCAATTGAATATATTCTACCAATTGGGCAAATTAAGTTTTATAATGTACTATTAGCGTCCGGCCGGCATCCCTTGAAGTTGTGACGACCCAAACAAGTATTAGTGTTCATCCACAAAGCAAATTCTCTCAACATGTATACTCATCTCAAAGATGTTAGCAATGCATCTTAATGACTAACCATAAGTTATTGATAAGACATTTAATTAAAATCTCCTACTTTCATAGGTTCCCAAGGCATACGAGATTCCTTGTTACTTTCTAGAAGACACTAGAGAGAACGTGTAGAGTCCAATTCCATATTATTTAGAATTTAAATATTAACAAAGATTACGATTGTAATAAAGTCCAATCTCAATCTAAATAGAGCAGGTGTGACTATATAATGAATTCCGCCTCACTTAGAAAAGAAAGAAGAGAACACATAAAGAGTTCTATAATCTTCTTCGCTGGCTAGTCTCACATCGTGTATGAGATGGACGATTGAGCTTTTGATATGGTCTTGGATAATCTTTAACTTACGATGAATAACTTTTAAAAATTAAATTAAACTAATAAAAGTTTGAACTCCATGAAACGTTCCTACAGTTTAAAACTCTAGCAATTTCTTACACTTAGATCGTAAAAGTTTGAACTCCGAGGATCGTGCATGAAGTTTGAAACTCCAACAAATTTTTGAACTCTAACCCGTTGCGATGGAGTTCAACTTGTCAAAGTTATGAACTCCAACACCGTTTGCTAGAGTTATTCCGTGTTTTAGCTAGAAATAATTTTATCCAAATTTTATTTTAGCATTAAAAAATAACTATTTAAATATATTTGAAACAATAGCTAAATTTTAATCATGGTCTCAAATAGGGGTATACAAAGAAAACTAACAAACCGCACCAAATCGACAATTCGAGTCAAACCGAGATAAAAATCCGACTAGTGGTTTGGTTTGACTTGGTTGGTAATGGAAATAAGAACCCGACATTACACGTATACCACTTTATAAAATATTTTATCTATAAAAATATTTATTTGTAATGTAATTTATAAATATTTTTTAAAAAAAAAAATCATTGTTTTTGTCTTTTCACATATTATTTCAAGTCTAAGGATTTTGAATGGTCCAACAAGCTTTATTGCCCATAGATGTTGGTAACTCAACTAGAGTCCAAATCAAAACCAAATCCATACCAATGCTAACAAAAGAAATACAATTCTAACGCTAGGAATAACAATGATGTTGGATATTTATTTCTTAGTTTTTCATTGATTTAGACAGTGTAAAATACATAATTTAATTTAGTTTTTATTTAATATTTAGTTGTAATTAATAGTTATTAGTCGTACTTATTTTAGCATGTCTTAGTACCTATTCAAAACCAAATCCATACTAATGCTGACAAAAGAAATACAAATAAATATTGATATTTATTTCTTAATTTTTCATTGGTTTAAACAGTGTAAAATACATAATTTAATTTAGTTTTTTTTAATATTTAGTCGTACTTATTTTAGCATGATAATGTTGATCATTTTCATAATGGCTTAGCGATTTCATTATATATTTTGTTGAATATTTTAGTAGAGTGTCATCACTCATCTCACATTTTGTATTATTTTCTTAAGAAACACCTTAATTAGATAGATGTATCTTACGAGGACTAAAGAAATATTTGAAGCACAAGTTTTATGTGTTATTTGAAGACTTTACCCGAAAAAACCCGAAAAACCCCAGAAAACCGAAAAATCCGAAGTTGAAAACCCCGAATTTTATTGGTTTGGGTTGGTTTATAAATTTAAAAACCAGACATAATTGGTTTGATTTGATATTTAAAAAACCCGAACCACCCCGATCCATGTACACCCAGTGGCGGAGCCACATTGAGCCGAGGGGGTTCATCCGAACCCCCTCGGCGGAAAAAAACACTGTTTTTACAAGGTTAAAATTATTTTTTATGTATATATAGTAGATGTTGAACCCCCTTAGGCTTCTTCATATGTTTACTTTTTTATATTTTGAACCCCCTCGATGAAAATCCTGGCTCCGCCACTGTGTACACCTACTCTCAAACACTAGTCTTCCCACCTAATTTATACTAGTTTCGTCGGGCCGTCTTCAGCCGGCCCAAACTATGATGTAAAAGCGGTACATTTTAATTAAAGAAATATAATTTGTGTTACACTTTTCTTTGTATAATAATAAAATTTCAAATAAGTAAATTTGTAATATATAAAAGCAAGACTTTCAATTCAATCCTTTTAACATTTTAACTTTCATTGTTGAAACTATTTACTTCAATCAATCGATTAGGAATCGGCTTTGAAGTTTGTGTTCGAATTCTAATCTTTTCAAGTTATTCGGTTCTATATTAACAATCAATACATCACCGATGAATTTTTAAGACAAACATAGAGTTTTAATCAAAGTTGCCGGATACGATCAAACTCGCCGACTCCCTAACTTTACCTCGCTTCAAACTCATTTTGTGCTTATCTTAAACCCATTTATGATTTTAATGATGTATTTTATTCTCAAATGTTATTAGCAAGTACTCATCCTTTCTCTAGAATCATCTAACACAATAAATTCTTTCAATAACTCTGAATTTATACTACAATATTTATTACTTTAGTTTTGAGTTTTATACAAATTAACCTAATGGTCTTACAAGAATATTAATAAATAATAATTAAAGTAAATAAAGTAAAATATTTTAAAACTATACCTAAAAATAATTTTAGGACTTTATAAGCACGTATGAGCTCACGAAAGACACAAAATATGGAAAGTTTAAAGATAAAAAATATAATAAGACCTAATAAATATTTGAGTTGTTAAAAAAAAAAAAAAATTGGCTCCAAAGTTGCTTAAACTTAACCAGAATGTATAGGACAAATAATAAACTACCCCCGCCTAAAAATATTTGTCACATTTCATTTTTTGAAAGGTAATTTGACTAATTTTTAGAGCTAAATTAAATTAGATTAATTTAATATTTTAAAATTAAAATTGAGATATTCGAGAATTACATGGAAATAGTATCAATATAGTGATTTAAAAAAAAGATATATTGATTAAAATTTATATAACTTGACCATCGATAAGTGAAACGTACAAATATTTTGAGATGAAAGTGTAAAAAATATCTAAGGAGCTAAAAAAACAATAATCACAAATAGGTACTACTCCACTATTGACCAATTACAAAGCCACATGTGAAAATGTCTTGAGAAAGGGAGTGGTAGCAAAAGTAAAAAAATTGCAGGGGAAAAGCAAGCAACAACCACGTGGTAGCCTAATCCCCAAGAATTGTTGGAGTCAAATAGTCCAACTTTCACAAAATAATGTACAACAACAAATGCATAGCTAAATTCCAATTCTAGCCAAATGCAAATCCTTGTAGTTAGTAAATAACCCAACCAAATGGTTGAGATGTAATCAGGGACGACAAAACCCATTTGATTCTCCCTTATAATATAAAAAAAAATATATATATTTTATTTTATTTTAATTTTACAGAAAAGCAAAGTGGTATTCCTTTGTGGGCTGAATAAAGATCCCTCTTAGACTAGTCTTAGTACCTAGTATGGTTTCCAAGGCGAGGAAAGGAAAGCCGCCTTTCTACTTTTTAAGCTAATAATTCACCAACAACAAGAAGAGTCGTTGATGCATTGTCTTTGCCAGAAATTACAATTTCCAGTTTTGATCTCAAGCTGAAATTATTTTCTCATGGTGTAATTGGCTCACATAAAAAGCTAATTCTGCTTAATCCCATTAAAGTTTTGACAAGATATTTGTTTGAATTCAATGAGATATGTGTGTATTGGGCAAAAACCGGCCCAGGGTCACATGTGAGACCGGACACTCGGGGGGATCGGGGAACCCGCACAACTATTCCCCACTCCCACCAACTCCACTCACATCCATGATTCCAGATCAGAGAGCCACTGACTATGTTAACGTTGGGAGCACCCTCACGTCACATCACCCTTACTTTAGGGGTAGAAAAGTCTCGTTTTGATTTACATATAGATAGCTTATAATGTAAGCAAGGGTACTTCCATCTTATCTCTTGGAACATATCCCTTCCTTTTTTACTCGAGAGAACAATACATCCGGGCATATTGATTACTCTTGTGAACATATTTATCTTGCTTGATTTCTTACTTTTTATGCTTGATTCTTTCAATCTAACTCTTGTGATCACGAAAAACTGCTCGAAATGAGAGTTTCCGAGATTGGATATGACCCACTTGTCTTCAAACCCTTGAAATACAAATTTCTAACTGACTATCCGTTTTCACCGGAAAACAATGTGTCCAATGTAATTATTGAGGAATCCAAAGTTTGATGTTCATTGTATGGTTCGTTTAACTGGGAAAATGCACGAAAGGACAATTTTAGAAATAACGACACAAATAGGAACAGTGTCAACGTTTTTGTTACGTGTACATATTACTCCATTCGTTCATTTTTACTTGTCTACTATATGTACTAAAAGTACATTTTCCCTTTTAGTTGTTATTTCAGCATATCAAGAAGAAAATAATTTTTTATCATGTTTTACCCTTAGCAATTTAAACAAATTTTTATTTTTTGTTATTTTTTAAATGATGTGCAAAGTCCAAACTGGACAAACTAAAGTGAACAGAGGGAGTAGTAAAAGTTTGAACTAATGTTAGTCTTCTTTTCCTCTGTCATCATTGTTTATTGCGAATTGATTTAACAGTTTAAGAGAAGTCCACACTCGTTAATTTTTCTCCTTTCCTTCTACTCGGTAGTTAAAACGTTAGACTTAAAGCGCAGCTAAATGTGATGCAATGCTGCAAGCTGTTATCAATTTCAATTTTCAACGATAGAGAATATCGCCGACTTTTTTACAGGCAGTTAACTACTAATATCTTCCTTCCCTAAAATATAAAATAGTTACATGTCTTCTCTTTCTTTTATAATTTATGCTAGTACTACTACTTGGATCAAACATACACTTCTTGTTATCAAATTTAGCTGTTATTTGCAGTTTCCTTGAGAGAACAAAAAAAAAAAAAAAAAAAAAAAAAAAAACTGGGACTTATATACAATGTAAATGAAGTTATTAAAAGACTAGCAATACATGCCCGTGCAACATGTCTATTCACTTTAATTAGCCAGTCTTTAAGGTTTGTATTTTGAAAATAACTTTTAAAAACATTCTATAGCAACATATACAAAATGTATTTTATGTACCATCACTTTAGTTATAATTAAAAAATAGAGTTGATGGAATAAAGTCTTTGAGATCGAAAGAGTCAGACTTTGTTCTCATTATCATGACAATGAAAGTTGTTCATCGATGTAAAAGAAAATTAGTAAGAATATGAGGGAAAATTAATATTTTGATTCTAAATTTTTTCTTTTAATCCATTTCAATTAAGTAACTGTTCAGATTCAAACATAAGAACCATTGTTGTATACATTGGATTTTTTGAAAGCAAAACTAATAAAATATTTTTATTAAATTAATTAAAAAATTATATTATAATTTTTTATATTCACAATTATAGATAAAACAAATTGTTACAAAGAAATCAAAATTAGAAAGATATATGTCATATCATTAATCACTAAATTTTAATTCTGAAATGAAAATATAAAGTAATACATTTTATAAATGTAAAGAAACAATAATTAGAGACTGCAAAGGAGAGTAAATAAATAAAGTATTAACAATGAAGGAAAACAGGGATAAAAGTCACTCCCTCCCTTCACTTTTACTTGTCGATGTTAACATATCAAAAAAAAAAAAATTATTCTTCTTATTTTACCCTTCACATTAATTGTTCATTTTAAAATCATTTTCTGAGGCTATTGAGACTATACACCAATAAATATGGATATTATGATAAAATATATATTTTATTTATTAATTCTCAAAGAACGTGAAAAGTCAAAAAGTAAATAAGTTATGTGTAGGAGAATTAAAATAACTTTTGGTACAAATTTGCAATGCTATTGTTCGTCCTCTATTCACGTTTAAAGTATTGACAAAGAAGGAAAACGGGGATATAAGTCACTCTCTCGTTTTACTTTACTTGGTCCCGTTAACATATCAAGAGAAAAGAAACTAATATGGTAATTATTAATTAGTATGAAACTTCAATTATGTTGATTGTGTATAAAGATAACGACTACGCATATATTATAGGCGTACATATTTGTATACATGTCATCCTTTTTCTTATATTCCTTTATTTATCACGGGGACGATCAAGCTAGGCAACGCGAGAAGAGTGGGGAGAATCATGCAGAAGGGGCTGGCCATTAATTTCCATGGAATTAATGAGTGAATATTTGTGTGTTCTTATTATTAATTTTACCCTTTAATTACTCATTTTAAAATTATTTTCGAAGACTATTGAGACTTACACCAATAAATATGAATATTATGGTAAAATATATACTTTTTAAATACTCATATTACTTTTCCTTTTTCGCACGCCTTAAGAAATCGAAGTAAAGGATGTATTTTACTAGCTTACCCCTATCTCTCTCCAATAAATACATTCTAATTAAAATTGACTATTTTCAAGAACATTTATTACTAAGGGTAAGATGAGAAAGATTTAATTAATTTTATCTTGGTTTTGAAAATGAACAAGTAATTTGGACATATATTTTAAGTAATGTGGCCAAGTAATATGGGACGGAGAGGATAAGATGTGAAAGATTTAATTAATTTTATCTTCGTTCTGTAAATGAACACGTAATTTGGACATATATTTTTAGTAATGTTGAGTACTTCATCTATGAACAAGTAAAAGTGCACGGATGAAATAAATATGTGTCGGACAATTAAAATTGAAGTGCATACTTGTATACATGAGCAGAGAATAAATATTCAGTAAAAAAGTAGTTTAGTAATGTGGTCAAGTAATATGGAATGGATGGAGTACTTCATTTTATTAATTCTTAAAGAACTTGAAAAATCAAAAGTCAACAAGTATCAGTGCACGGAGGAAATAAATGTGTCGGAGAATTAAATTTGAAGTGCATACGTGTATACATGAGAAGAGATAAATATTTGGTACTATGACATATGACCACGTGAGATAACAAAGTAGTTGATTAAAATGTACAATTTATATAGCTTGTGGTACAAATTTCTATTGTTGTGTTAGTCCTCTCTTCACACTTAGATATATTAGAAATAGAAAAAAAAAAAAAATATAGAATAAAAAAATAGACATATATTTTTAGTAACGTAGCCAAGTAATATGGACGAAGGAGTCTTCATTTTTATTAATTCTTAAAGAAGATGAAAAGTCGAGTATAGTAATGTGGCCAAGTAATATGGAATGAAGATAGTACTTTCATTTATTAATTAAAGAACGTGAAAAGTCAAGTAATGTGGCTAAGAAATATGGGACGGAAGGAGTACTTCATTTATTAATTCTTAAATAATGTGAAAAGTCAAAAGTGAACAAGTAAAAGTGCATGGAGAAAATAAATATGTGTAGGATAATTAAAATTGAAGTGCATACATGTATACATGGGAAGAAAATAAATATTCAGGAAAAACGTGAAAAGTCAAAGTGAGTAAGTAAAAGTACACGGAGGAAATAAATATGTGTCGGAGAATTAAAATTGAAGTGCACACATGTATATATGAGAAGAGAATAAATATTCAGTACTATGACATATATCCACGTGGGATTTATTAATTCTTAAAGAATGTGAAAAGTCAAAAGTGAACAAATTAAAATGCACGGAGAAAATAAATTTGTGTACGAGAATTAAAATTGAACGACATATGTCTATATAGAGAATAAATATTCAGCTAGAACACAAAAAGCCAAAAGTGAACAAGTAAAAGTTCATGGAGGAAATAAATGTGTCTGAGAATTAAATTTGAAATGCATACGTCTATATTTGAGAAAGGAATAAATATTAAGTACTACAACATGTCTACATAGGATATAAAAATAGTTTGGATAAAGTATACAAATTATATAACTTATGGTACAAATATTCATTGCGTGTACAATTTGAGAAGCTCATGATACAAGTTGGAGGAGCGGTGTTCGTCCCTCCTCCACGCTTATATATAATAGAAATTATTAATTAGGTACAACACAATTAACGTTTTTAACCAGTGGAGAACACAACAAAACGTTGGCTGATCAGTTCAATCAAATCACTTGATTTTTAATTTAAAAAGAACACGAAAAGAGTGAAATGACATTTTTCTTCTGTTAACATTGCCAGGTGGACATCACTGATAGGGGATCACATAGTAACAATTGCTATTTAAAAAAGAGTTGCTAAGCCGAAACTGCTTGTTGGGAAATTAAGGTCAACATAATAACAATTGATTGGAAGAGAGTCACAATAATCTTTTCTAACAAGAAAAAGAAATGCAAAAGTGAACAAAAAGCTAGTTTTCTGTATAAATAAAAAAATGTAACACAAAACTAAGACTTAGCTCACAAATTTTCATTAAATGAGAAGTAGGGATAAAAATTAAAAACCAGCGATCTGAGGGGCAAAAATTAAAGACCAGTCCATACGGAGGGCAATCCGCTCAAAAAAATGATTGAGAAAAAGTTATCTGGATCGAAGTCCTTGTTGTATTGGCATGAAATTGGTGATGAGAAATGACAATTTTAAAGAAGAACTATTACCTGAATTAAGCAACCTCTATTGGATAAATTATCCTCCCAATTTTTAGCATATAAGTGACAAGGACCTCCCACCGAATATACAGTCTATGATGTTAGATACATAGCTTCAAATTGATTTTATTTTATGTTTGGCGAAACTTATTTTTATACAAAATTTATTTTTTCAATAAGTGCTTATTTAAAAAAAAAAAATGAGGTGTTTGGCAGAAAACTTTTGAGAAAATAAGTGTTTTTGGGAAGTAAGCAAAAACGGTTTTTGAAAAATTAAAAAAAAATTTTTTGCCAAAAGCACTTTTTTAAAAAGTACTTTTGAGAAAAATACACGTAGAAACACTTTTTAAAAGTTGGTCAAAACACTAATTCTTTACTTAAAAGTACTTTTTAAATTAATTGGCCAAACACAAACTGCTTTTAGCCAAAAGTACTTTTGAAAAAAGTACTTTTCAAAATAAGTTGTTTTTAGAAGCTTGGCCAAACAAGCTATTAGTTTTGTTGCAAAAAAAAAAAAAAAGTCATGTGTTTGCATTAGTTTTTAACACTTGGAAAGTTTTCGAAGAAGAATTTTGTTAATTTTTTCAAAACCAACCTTTGGGTTATTTAATTTTCAGAAACTACATATTTTGTTCTGAAGTTTGGAAAGCGGTCCAAACCAAACACATTCGGTTTCTGTCTTAGAAAAAAATTCACAAAAAACTTTCCAAATCCCCTTCCTAATACCAGTTAATTAATTAGCATAAGTTAGCCACTTTAGCTCTGAGGAGTTGAGTTAAGACAGCTATATATACGTAGAGAGGCTATATATCCAGAGTGTCACTGTGTTGTTGTTAAAGGCTCAACTTCATTAGGATCTTAATTCCGTGATTATGCAATTTAGAATCATCTAGATCAAGCATTAGTTAGAACTTACTATAATTAACTATAGAGAATTTAAGTTATATGCATTGGCAAGAATTTATGCTATTAGCAGCCTGCTTAAGATTACAATTCATGACTTATCAGAATTAATGATGAAATTAAATTAATAGTGTAAAATATGTCTACAATATTCGTGTATATAACTTATATTAAATCATTTGTTTTATCAAATAAAAATGGTTTCACAATGGAAATGTTCAGTCTATTCAGTAAACTAGAGATGATTGTGAATATATACTTGAGAAATTAAGGAGGACAATTATGATACACATAATAAACTGAATTGAGTTTAATAAACATGCATATAAGTCACTTTCATCCTTCGTACGAGTTGTGTGAAAAGCAATATTGCTTGAAATGGGGTGCAAGATCTTCATTTGCACATTTTCCTCTTCCTTCTCAAATCTTGAAAATAAAAATAATAAATTCAAACCTATCTCATCAAAAGTAAATCATCCCCAAGATATGATGTAAATCGATATTACATGCGTGCTTAGCATATTCGTGTGAATTATTATATCTTACGCTATAGTAATATTTGTCCTTCTCAATCGTTTTCTTTATAAAACCCATTTATACTTAATTAATTTCTTAAATAATATAGAAAAGATCATTTTAACAAAGCCAATAATATCAAAAGGCACAATATATGTAGGAATTTAGAATTGAGAATTGTAGAATTTCTTGTGTATTTCATTCTGTACCAAAGACCCGTATAAATACAAAATAAATGGAAGGAAAAAGAATGTTTTATTCTAACAAACTACACGGTTGTCCTATACACAATTGGCTGTGATTTTAACTAACTATATTATTTACAATGCTAACGAGGATATAAGAGTAAAACCGAATCCCTAGCTTCCTAGGCATTCTGTGTAAAAATAGGCCTGATCGGGTATCTGCATTTGGGCCAGTGTGTGACAATAAATTGGGCCCCTTCTGATTGTGTTTTGCATTTACAATGCAAAGGCCCAATATTTCATCCAATATATTTTGAACAACTGAAGAGAGCGGCAGTGTGTTTTTCTCTTTCATTAACATGTCTTCTGTCCTATACACAATTGAT